>NC_143046.1:8737500-8777500 GCF_057628025.1 Oncorhynchus mykiss | reverse complement strand
ATTCTGTTAAGTTCTACATTCTGTTACGTTCTACATTCTGTTACGTTCTACATTCTGTTAAGTTCTACATTCTGTTACGTTCTACATTCTGTTACGTTCTACATTCTGTTACGTTCTACATTCTGTTACGTTCTACATTCTGTTACGTTCTACATTCTGTTAAGTTCTACATTCTGTTACGTTCTACATTCTGTTACGTTCTACATTCTGTTACGTTCTACATTCTGTTACGTTCTACATTCTGTTAAGTTCTACATTCTGTTACGTTCTACATTCTGTTACGTTCTACATTCTGTTACGTTCTACATTCTGTTACATTCTGTTACGTTTTCCTCATCATTCTAAAAAAAACAAAAACAGAAATACCTTATTTTCATAAATATTCAGACCCTTTTCTATGAGACTCTAAAATGAACTCAGATTCATCCTGTTTCCATTGATCATCCTTGGGATGTTTCTGCAACTTCATTGGAGTTCACCTGTGGTAAATTAAATTGATTGGACATGATTTGGAAAGGCGCACACCTGTCTATATAAGGTCCTACAGTTGACAGTGGACGTCAGAGCAAAAAAACAAGCCATGAGGTCAAAGGAATTGTCCGTAGAGCGCCGAGACAGGACAGCTGCTCCTAGATCTGGCCGCACGGCCAAACTGAGCAATCAGGGGGAGAAGGGCCTTGGTCAGGGAGGTGTCCAAGAACTCAATGGTCACTCAGACAGAGCTCCAGAGTTCCTCTGTGGAGATGGGAGAACCTTCCAGAAGGACAAGCATCTCTACAGCACTCCACCAATCAGGCCTTTATGCTAGAGTGGCCAGACGGAAGCCACTCCTCAGTAAAAGGCACATAACAGCCCACTTTGAGTTTGCCAAAAGTCGCCTAAAGGACTCTGACCATGAGAAACAAGATTCTCTGGTCTGATGAAACCAAGATTGAACTCTTTGGTCTGACTGCCAAGCGTCACGTCTGGAGGAACCCTGGCACCATCACTACTGTGAAGCATGGTGGTGGCAGCATCATGCTGTGGGGATGTTTTTCAGAGACTGGGAGACTAGTCAGTATTGAGGGAAAGATGAATGGAGCAGAGAGAGTACAGAGAGATCCTTGATGAAAACCTGCTCCAGAGCTCTCAGGACCTCAGACTGGGACGAAGGTTCACCTTCCAACAGAACAATGACAGCCACCAGGCAAGACAATGCAGTAGTGGCTTTGGGACAAGTCTCCGAATGTCCTTGAGTGGCCCAGCCAGAGCCCAGACTTGAAAATAGCTGTGCATCGACGCTCCCCATCCAACCTGACAGAGCTTGAGAGGATCTGCAGAGAAGAATGGAAGAAACTCCCCAAATACAGGTGTGCCAAGCTTGTCGTATCCAAGAATACTCTAGGCTGTAATCACTGCCAAAGGTGCTTTAACAAAGTTTTGACTATAAAGGGTCTAAATACTGATATTTCAGTTTTTTCTAAAAACCTGTTTTTGCTCTGTCATTATGGGGTATTTTGTGTAGCTTGGTAAAGGAAAAAGTTGTTTTAATCAATTTTAGAATAAGGCTGTAACGTAACAAAATGTGGAAAATGTCAAGGGGTCTGAATACTTCCTGAATGCACTGTAAATCAAGCAATAAATATGTTTTTTGGGGGGGTGAAGTGAAGGCAGAAAGTAAGGAGCGATTTCCTTTCCGTTCTGGAATGCAATTAAGGTTCACATTTCACACCCTTATTAGTATGGAAATACTTGGGCACCCACATAACAATCAAAACACATGAATAGCAGTGCAGCCCAAATAAAATGTGTAATTCCAACTCTGCATTATGATACTTGCAGCAACAAGCAAACACAAGTTAAATACACTGCCTCCTCTGTGTGTACAGCGAGTTATAATTAAAAGTGCTTTGGAAAATTACTTGTATTAGCGCAATTGTATTATGTGCATAATGACTAACGCTTTCAGCGAGCCCTCTTTATTACATTGATAAGGTTAAGCTATAATGTATAGCCTAGACTAGTAAAATGACTCAAAATCTGGATTTTTCTCTCCCATATCAATAGTTGTCCCCATTCTTATTCATTGGTTTTGCAACTGAAAAGTCAAGGGCAAACATGTTTATGCAGCATGTTTTATGTCTATAATGTCTAAAAAAAAAACGTTTTTTGTTTTTTCATTATGTGATATTGTGATGTCATTATGGGATATTGTGATGTCATTGTGGGGTGTTGTGATGTCATTGTGGGATATTGTGATGTCATTGTGGGGTGTTGTGATGTCATTATGGGATATTGTGATGTCATTTTGGGGTGTTGTGATGTCATTGTGGGATATTGTGATGTCATTGTGGGGTGTTGTGATGTCATTGTGGGATTTTGTGATGTCATTGTGGGGTGTTGTGATGTCATTATGGGATATTGGTCAAACATGTTTATGCAGTAGGAGAAAATAATGAATTTAAACCAAGTTACAGCTCAATGGGTTTAATGAGCTTTTATACCGTCTAACAGGACAGAGTTTATTTATTGTTTTTAAATATTTTTTAACTTTTTTTTCTCCCCAATTTCATGATATCCAATTGGTAGTTAAAGTATTTTCCCATCGCTTACCTCCCGTACGGACTCGGGAGAGGAGAAGGTCGAGAGCCATGCATTCTCCAAAACACGACCCTGC
Organism: Oncorhynchus mykiss; assembly: GCF_057628025.1. Classification (NCBI taxonomy): domain Eukaryota; kingdom Metazoa; phylum Chordata; class Actinopteri; order Salmoniformes; family Salmonidae; genus Oncorhynchus; species Oncorhynchus mykiss. Next base: position 8,774,844 of record NC_143046.1, on the reverse strand, counting down.
CAAGCCGCACATCGCTTAACCAATGTGTCGAAAGAAACACCGTACAACTGGCGACCGAAGTCACAAGGAGTCGCTAGAGTCGCGATGGGACAAGAACATCCCGGCCAAACCCTCCCCTAACCCAGACGACACTGGGCCTCGTGGGTCTCCCCGTCGAGGTCGGCTAAGACACAGCCTGGGATCAAACCCGGGTCTGTAGTGACACCAGTGCCTTAGACCACTGCGCCACTCGGGAGACCCTAGGAAGGAGGGTTTAATGAGCGTTTATACCATCCAGCGGCAACCCGTCGTTCAGGGCAGGTGGGGCAGAGCCTGTTAAGCAATACACCACCTGTTTAGCCTGTTTTGCATGTTATTTTGGCATTATTTCATGTCACATGTCAGTTTGCAAATAATGTAAAAAAAAATATATATATATTCCCGAGTGAATAAAGCCGCATACAAACATGGTCGTTCTCTTGCTTTCTTGAGAGAGGCAGCTCCAAAATGCATGTTTCAGCTCAGTGCTTTCTGTGGTGGGCAGCCAGGGGAAAATAAGTGTATGCATTGGTAATCTTCTCTAGATGCGCCGTGATTTGCTCAGTGGTTCAACTGTTCTGCCTGCGGCTATAGAACCCTGACCTGTTCACCGGACGAGCTCCCTGTCCCAGACCTGCTGTTTTCAACTCTCTAGAGACAGCAGGAGCGGTAGATCGGCTATGAAAAGCCAACTGACACTCCCGACATGCTGACCTGTTGCACCCTCGACAACCACTGTGATTATTATTATTTGACCCTGCTGGGCATTTATGAACATTTGAACATCTTCGCCATGTTCTGTTATATTCTCCACCCGGCAGAGCCAGAACAGGACTGGCCACCCCTCATAGCCTGGTTCCTCTCTAGGTTTCTTCCTAAGGTTCCTTCCTTTCTAGGGAGTTTTTCCTAGCCACCGTGCATTGCTTGCTGTTTGGGGTTTTAGGCTGGGTTTCTGTACAGAACTTTGAGATATCAGCTGATGTAAGAAGGGCTTTATAAATACATTTGATTTGATTTGATTTGATTCAGTCACTCATGGGGACACTACGTCAACGCAGAATCTACAGGGAGAGCTTGGCAGTTCAAGCCCCCTTTGGGTGCTGACATAGATTTACATTAGAAGTGCCCGTCCAAGAAGGCTCAAGGTCATTGGCCACAGACACAATGACGTCAAATCACATTATATCTACCGTAGCTTTGATTGGACTGAACATGTCAAGCTCGACAAGCAGTCATCATCATGAATCACGTACCAGTGTTCATAGGCCATTGGCCATAAACATTACACAGCAAGTTGGAAATTGCAAATTCAACAATGAGTAGTTTTGGAAGGAATCAGTGAGCGTTCCAAAGCAATCACTATTATGCTACCACTGCTATTTGGTGGAGAGGGTGTGTGGTCCAAGTCTGGGTTTAAGGATTTATAACATCTGTCTAAAAGGATAAACATTCACCATGGGCCAGAAAAGGCTGAATACATTGGCCATGCCAATACAGCATGACTTCTGCAGCATTCAAAACATTTGGAAACTCAGAGAAAAAAATATAGCTCCGATTGGGAAAAAAACAAACATTTTGAATGGTCATCCAACTCGGAAATTCCAAGTCGGGGAACTCGGGCATCTTTCTGGACCCCTGACCTGAAGATCACTGACATCATGATTCAACCTTGTTTTTTTCCATAGTCCCCAGTTGTCTTGAAAGCCCACGCTTTGTTTTGACTTACATGCTAACATCACCTCTGTTTGTGTGTACTACATCATTATGCTTCTCCTCTGTTTGTGTGGACTACATCATTACACTTCTCCTCTGTTTGTGTGTACTACATCATTATGCTTCTCCTCTGTTTGTGTGTACTACATCATTATGCTTCTCCTCTGTTTGTGTGGACTACATCATTACACTTCTCCTCTGTTTGTGTGTACTACATCATTATGCTTCTCCTCTGTTTGTGTGTACTACATCATTACACTTCTCCTCTGTTTGTGTGTACTACATCATTATGCTTCTCCTCTGTTTGTGTGGACTACATCATTACACTTCTCCTCTGGTTGTGTGTACTACATCATTACGCTTCTCCTCTGTTTGTGTGTACTACATCATTATGCTTCTCCTCTGTTTGTGTGTACTACATCATTATGCTTCTCCTCTGTTTGTGTGTACTACATCATTATGCTTCTCCTCTGTTTGTGTGTACTACATCATTATGCTTCTCCTCTGTTTGTGTGTACTACATCATTATGCTTCTCCTCTGTTTGTGTGTACTACATCATTACGCTTCTCCTCTGTTTGTGTGTACTACATCATTATGTTTCTCCTCTGATTGTGTGTACTACATCATTACGCTTCTCCTCTGTTTGTGTGTACTACATCATTACGCTTCTCCTCTGTTTGTGTGTACTACATCATTATGCTTCTCCTCTGATTGTGTGTACTACATCATTATGCTTCTCCTCTGTTTGTGTGTACTACATCATTACGCTTCTCCTCTGTTTGTGTGTACTACATCATTACACTTCTCCTCTGTTTGTGTGTACTACATCATTACACTTCTCCTCTGTTTGTGTGTACTACATCATTACGCTTCTCCTCTGTTTGTGTGTACTACATCATTACGCTTCTCCTCTGTTTGTGTGTACTACATCATTATGCTTCTCCTCTGTTTGTGTGTACTACATCATTACACTTCTCCTCTGTTTGTGTGTACTACATCATTACGCTTCTCCTCTGTTTGTGTGTACTACATCATTACGCTTCTCCTCTGTTTGTGTGTACTACATCATTACGCTTCTCCTCTGTTTGTGTGTACTACATCATTATGCTTCTCCTCTGTTTTGTGTGTACTACATCATTACGCTTCTCCTCTGTTTGTGTGTACTACATCATTATGCTTCTCCTCTGTTTGTGTGTACTACATCATTACGCTTCTCCTCTGTTTGTGTGTACTACATCATTATGCTTCTCCTCTGTTTGTGTGTACTACATCATTACGCTTCTCCTCTGTTTGTGTGTACTACATCATTATGCTTCTCCTCTGTTTGTGTGTACTACATCATTATGCTTCTCCTCTGTTTGTGTGTACTACATCATTATGCTTCTCCTCTGTTTGTGTGTACTACATCATTATGCTTCTCCTCTGTTTGTGTGTACTACATCATTACACTTCACCTCTGTTTGTGTGTACTACATCATTACACTTCACCTCTGTTTGTGTGTACTACATCATTACACTTTGCTTTGGATCCTCAACATGTCCATTTGGTGGAAACACACCACTTAATTTACATTTGGATTCTAGAATATTCGCATGAAAATCTGTCACCAATTGGATGGAAACCTAGCTACTGGTAGAAAATTATAACGACTTGTTTTGATGTTTGAGTTGGCCCTTAAAGACTCAATGATTGTAGTATTCTGCCCCAAGAGTCACCAGGATCCCTAAACGTGTTTTGACGTAAAATATAAGCCCTGCTAGAAGCATAACCAGACGGATGGACATCCCTGGTTTTCATCACCACAAACCCCTCAGAATAATAAATTATTCTCCCCTGGAGAAAATACTGTTCTTCAAATTGCCCTACTACTTTTTATTTATTTAAAATATTTAAACAGAGAGGATATTGCACCAGCATCAACCACATGTATTTTCATTTCACACGTCATTTCAGATCAGTGAATAAACTGATCACGTGTTTTATAGAATAGTTGACTAAAGAAAATATTACAGTGTGAATGGATGGAAAATAATAAACTCACATGCAGTAGAAGAAGAACAAAAGATATAAACATGCACGCACACACACACTCACACACACACACACACACACACACACACACACACGCACACACACACATTCATACACACACACACACACACGCACACACACACACATTCATACACACACACACACACGCACACGACGCAGGGTGAATAGAGAGAGCATGCTGTGCATTCCAAACGCTGTGCTGCTTTCTCCTTCTTGCCACGTGGAGGTCAGGAAGGTGACTCCTCTGTCTAGTTCAATCACCTCTCTGAGGCCGTTCCTCTCGTGTTCTCATATGCTGCACCGAGTAAACCATTACTACCGTCGTTAATCACAATCTCATGTCCACTCACATTAAAGAGATCAAGCTAAAGCCAATTGTTGATGGAGACAGAAAATACATGGAATAAAAAAATAAAAAACATCAACTTTCCCATTGCGGTAACTGTTGTTTGTAATATAATTTCATGTGGCTGTTTCAACTCCCAATTTACTATGTATTTAAAAGAGAGGGAATTACTGATTGAGAAATAGGATTTCAAAATAAAAGCCCCCCATCAAAGAGCCCATTGCTGTTCATGTTGTTTGGGATGAATTCACATGGTTTTAACTCCCGATTTACTACAATAATTTGTGATCTCTGTTGTTGTGGTCCTGAGGTGCTGCTGGATGTGTTTTCATTCTGTTTCACTCGAGGCCTCGTAAAAAAATATCTCCCTCAAAGTCCCTTGGGTTTCCCCACGAGTTACACATCTCTGTCCCGTACAAAGACTATTTACCACAGTCTTTGTATGATGAACGTTAGAACTGCAGTAGTTTTGTAATTCGTCAGCTCTTTTCTTGCAGGCACGTGGAGAACACATCAAGCTAGATTTTTGTCCAGCTATTGCTCTTAGCAGTGCTTGAACAGTACACGCTTCTCTCCCACCCTATGGATCTTTCCATTAGACGTCATGTTTTAAAAAGCACATACAGTTCACTCTGTAATAACCTGCGGCACAAAACAATACGAGATGGAAGGGAACATTTTCTACATGACCTAATAAGTTATATTCTATCGCTCTCTCTCTCTCTCTCTCTCTCTCTCTCTCTCTCTCTCTCTCTCTCTCTCTCTCTCTCTCTCTCTGTCTGTCTGTCTGTCTGTCTGTCTGTCTGTCTGTCTGTCTGTCTGTCTGTCTGTCTGTCTCTCTTTCTCTCTCTCGCTCTCTCTCTTTCTCTCTCTATCCCCCCTTCCCCTCCCTGTCAGACAGACAGACAGGACACCTTTGGTGGGCCTAGAGAGACTCTCAGGCAGACAGACAGGACATCTTAATGGATCTAGAGAGACTCTCAGGGAGACAGACAGGACATCTTAGTGGGCCTAGAGAGACTCTCACGGAGACAGACAGAACATCTTAGTGGGCCTAGAGAGACTCTCAGGCAGACAGACAGGACATCTTAGTGGATCTAGAGAGACTCTCAGGGAGACAGACAGAACATCTTAGTGGGCTTAGAGAGACTCTCAGGGAGACAGACAGGACATCTTAGTGGGCCTAGAGAGACTCTCAGGCAGACAGATGGACACCTTTGTTGGACATGTGCTCAGTCATTCAACCTCACCACTCAGACATTCTTGGCACGCAAGCCTCATTCCTCCATCTCCTCCATGTCCCTGGAAAAAGCATGTGAATGATAGATAAGGGATTTGTGGATGCGATCCCTCTACCAGAAGAAGTGTGCTGGCATGCAGTACAGCGGTCATATCTGCAAACAGAGAGAGTAGAAGTCTCAATTAGGGTTGAATATTTTCTCCATATTTGACAGATGTTCCTTCCCGAGAACAAATCACTTTCTTTACCAGGTTACCCAGGTATTTCCCTCCATAACTGGAAGTGTCATTCAAAAGCATTATAAAGCATATAAATAGGCTCATGTCTGGATTGGATTAGAGCATTTTAGCGAAAATTCGTGCCTGATTTTAATGAGTCCAAGGCCCCAAAAAGCCCAAATGATTGTTCCGTTAACCAATACATAGGCTACATGATATCGGCTAAAATTGGTCTTATGTAGAATAATTTTAAATTGTGTTTTTTACATGGGATAAAAGTAGAGACTCAGAGCTACAAAATGGTATATCATACACTACAGTTGAGGAACAACGGGAAAGGTATTCTGCTTTGATAGTTGATTAATTTGTAAACTGACTTTTGAGAAAATGGCCTTTGACTGTTTTGGTACTAGTATTGGAGAGCCCTTCTTTGTCTACACCCATTCAGCATTGTTCACACCCTCTTAAGCTTTAGCCCCGCCCATCTCTTTAAGGGTTCACACCCTCTTAAGCTTTAGCCCCGCCCATCTCTTTAAGGGTTGTTCTGAGCGTTCTGTACTAATAACAGCAGTCAAGCACCCCTGTAAAGACCTTTATTATACACAGATTCAAAATAGCTATTGATAACAAATGTGTTTTTTGTGGTTGTGACCCAGAGACTCTAGAACATTTCTTTTGGGACTGTTCTTATGTCAGAAGATTTTGGAGTGAGTTAGAAGATTTTATTTTAAAAGAAACTACTATCAATGTTAATTTGAAAGACTGACATTATGTTTTATTTTGATCCAAATTATATGTACGCTGATTTAACTTTAATTATTAATTTGTTTATTTTTCATGGCAGATTCTTTATCCATAAAATGGAGTGTGCGGAGAACAAACCACCCTTCACATTGTTTAAGAATTTAAATATTATTTTGAAATTATCAGGAAGTGTAAAGAAGCAATACGTACCGTAAAACCTTTTGACAACTTGAACATGTATCTCGATATGTCTCTTAGGTTTATATACTGTTTTTGTATTTGTTTTGTTTTGTTCATAATAATTATTATAAAAATAATACAAAACAATTATAATATTTTTTAAAAGGCAGCTAGCTTGCTAGCTACTTCCAGGCACAAATGAGAGAACGGCTCACTGAACATTACTCACCCTAACAGAGCTGGTTAGGCTGTTAAGTTATCCAGAGCTGGTGACTGCAACTGTGCTGTGAGATTGTCTGTTTGTAAATTCAGAGCGTTTCACTCTCGGAGCGTTTAAGTGCACACTGGGAGCTCTGGCCGAGGAGTAGGGTTGATCAGAGCGTTCTGAGCTCTGGCCGAGGAGTAGGGTTGATCAGAGCGTTCTGAGCTCTGGCCGAGGAGTAGGGTTGATCAGAGCGTTCTGAGCTCTGGCCGAGGAGTAGGGTTGATCAGAGCGTTCTGAGCTCTGGCCGAGGAGTAGGGTTGATCAGAGCGTTCTGAGCTCTGGCCGAGGAGTAGGGTTGATCAGAGCGTTCTGAGCTCTGGCCGAGGAGTAGGGTTGATCAGAGCGTTCTGAGCTCTGGCCGAGGAGTAGGGTTGATCAGAGCGTTCTGAGCTCTGGCCGAGGAGTAGGGTTGATCAGAGCGTTCTGAGCTCTGGCCGAGGAGTAGGGTTGATCAGAGCGTTCTGAGCTCTGGCCCGAGGAGTAGGGTTGATCAGAGCGTTCTGAGCTCTGGCCGAGGAGTAGGGTTGATCAGAGCGTTCTGAGCTCTGGCCGAGGAGTAGGGTTGATCAGAGCGTTCTGAGCTCTGGCCCGAGGAGTAGGGTTGATCAGAGCGTTCTGAGCTCTGGCCCGAGGAGTAGGGTTGATCAGAGCGTTCTGAGCTCTGGCCGAGGAGTAGGGTTGATCAGAGCGTTCTGAGCTCTGGCCCGAGGAGTAGGGTTGATCAGAGCGTTCTGAGCTCTGGCCGAGGAGTAGGGTTGATCAGAGCGTTCTGAGCTCTGGCCCGAGGAGTAGGGTTGATCAGAGCGTTCTGAGCTCTGGCCGAGGAGTAGGGTTGATCAGAGCGTTCTGAGCTCTGGCCGAGGAGTAGGGTTGATCAGAGCGTTCTGAGCTCTGGCCCGAGGAGTAGGGTTGATCAGAGCGTTCTGAGCTCTGGCCCGAGGAGTAGGGTTGATCAGAGCGTTCTGAGCTCTGGCCGAGGAGTAGGGTTGATCAGAGCGTTCTGAGCTCTGGCCGAGGAGTAGGGTTGATCAGAGCGTTCTGAGGTCTGGCCGAGGAGTAGGGTTGATCAGAGCGTTCTGAGCTCTGGCCGAGGAGTAGGGTTGATCAGAGCGTTCTGAGCTCTGGCCGAGGAGTAGGGTTGATCAGAGCGTTCTGAGCTCTGGCCCGAGGAGTAGGGTTCATCAGAGCGTTCTGAGCTCTGGCCGAGGAGTAGGGTTGATCAGAGCGTTCTGAGCTCTGGCCGAGGAGTAGGGTTGATCAGAGCGTTCTGAGCTCTGGCCGAGGAGTAGGGTTGATCAGAGCGTTCTGAGCTCTGGCCGAGGAGTAGGGTTGATCAGAGCGTTCTGAGCTCTGGCCCGAGGAGTAGGGTTGATCAGAGCGTTCTGAGCTCTGGCCCGAGGAGTAGGGTTGATCAGAGCGTTCTGAGCTCTGGCCCGAGGAGTAGGGTTGATCAGAGCGTTCTGAGCTCTGGCCCGAGGAGTAGGGTTCATCAGAGCGTTCTGAGCTCTGGCCGAGGAGTAGGGTTGATCAGAGCGTTCTGAGCTCTGGCCGAGGAGTAGGGTTGATCAGAGCGTTCTGAGCTCTGGCCCGAGGAGTAGGGTTGATCAGAGCGTTCTGAGCTCTGGCCCGAGGAGTAGGGTTGATCAGAGCGTTCTGAGCTCTGGCCGAGGAGTAGGGTTGATCAGAGCGTTCTGAGCTCTGGTCGAGGAGTAGGGTTGATCAGAGCGTTCTGAGCTCTGGCCCGAGGAGTAGGGTTGATCAGAGCGTTCTGAGCTCTGGCCGAGGAGTAGGGTTGATCAGAGCGTTCTGAGCTCTGGCCCGAGGAGTAGGGTTGATCAGAGCGTTCTGAGCTCTGGCCCGAGGAGTAGGGTTGATCAGAGCGTTCTGAGCTCTGGTCGAGGAGTAGGGTTGATCAGAGCGTTCTGAGCTCTGGCCGAGGAGTAGGGTTGATCAGAGCGTTCTGAGCTCTGGCCGAGGAGTAGGGTTGATCAGAGCGTTCTGAGCTCTGGCCCGAGGAGTAGGGTTGATCAGAGCGTTCTGAGCTCTGGCCCGAGGAGTAGGGTTGATCAGAGCGTTCTGAGCTCTGGCCGAGGAGTAGGGTTGATCAGAGCGTTCTGAGCTCTGGCCCGAGGAGTAGGGTTGATCAGAGCGTTCTGAGCTCTGGCCGAGGAGTAGGGTTGATCAGAGCGTTCTGAGCTCTGGCCGAGGAGTAGGGTTGATCAGAGCGTTCTGAGCTCTGGCCCGAGGAGTAGGGTTGATCAGAGCGTTCTGAGCTCTGGCCGAGGAGTAGGGTTGATCAGAGCGTTCTGAGCTCTGGCCCGAGGAGTAGGGTTGATCAGAGCGTTCTGAGCTCTGGCCGAGGAGTAGGGTTGATCAGAGCGTTCTGAGCTCTGGCCGAGGAGTAGGGTTGATCAGAGCGTTCTGAGCTCTGGCCGAGGAGTAGGGTTGATCAGAGCGTTCTGAGCTCTGGCCGAGGAGTAGGGTTGATCAGAGCGTTCTGAGCTCTGGCCGAGGAGTAGGGTTGATCAGAGCGTTCTGAGCTCTGGCCGAGGAGTAGGGTTGATCAGAGCGTTCTGAGCTCTGGCCCGAGGAGTAGGGTTGATCAGAGCGTTCTGAGCTCTGGCCGAGGAGTAGGGTTGATCAGAGCGTTCTGAGCTCTGGCCGAGGAGTAGGGTTGATCAGAGCGTTCTGAGCTCTGGCCGAGGAGTAGGGTTGATCAGAGCGTTCTGAGCTCTGGCCGAGGAGTAGGGTTGATCAGAGCGTTCTGAGCTCTGGCCGAGGAGTAGGGTTGATCAGAGCGTTCTGAGCTCTGGCCGAGGAGTAGGGTTGATCAGAGCGTTCTGAGCTCTGGCCGAGGAGTAGGGTTGATCAGAGCGTTCTGAGCTCTGGCCGAGGAGTAGGGTTGATCAGAGCGTTCTGAGCTCTGGCCGAGGAGTAGGGTTGATCAGAGCGTTCTGAGCTCTGGCCGAGGAGTAGGGTTGATCAGAGCGTTCTGAGCTCTGGCCGAGGAGTAGGGTTGATCAGAGCGTTCTGAGCTCTGGCCGAGGAGTAGGGTTGATCAGAGCGTTCTGAGCTCTGGCCGAGGAGTAGGGTTGATCAGAGCGTTCTGAGCTCTGGCCGAGGAGTAGGGTTGATCAGAGCGTTCTGAGCTCTGGCCGAGGAGTAGGGTTGATCAGAGCGTTCTGAGCTCTGGCCCGAGGAGTAGGGTTGATCAGAGCGTTCTGAGCTCTGGCCGAGGAGTAGGGTTGATCAGAGCGTTCTGAGCTCTGGCCGAGGAGTAGGGTTGATCAGAGCGTTCTGAGCTCTGGCCGAGGAGTAGGGTTGATCAGAGCGTTCTGAGCTCTGGCCGAGGAGTAGGGTTGATCAGAGCGTTCTGAGCTCTGGCCGAGGAGTAGGGTTGATCAGAGCGTTCTGAGCTCTGGCCGAGGAGTAGGGTTGATCAGAGCGTTCTGAGCTCTGGCCGAGGAGTAGGGTTGATCAGAGCGTTCTGAGCTCTGGCCCGAGGAGTAGGGTTGATCAGAGCGTTCTGAGCTCTGGCCGAGGAGTAGGGTTGATCAGAGCGTTCTGAGCTCTGGCCGAGGAGTAGGGTTGATCAGAGCGTTCTGAGCTCTGGCCGAGGAGTAGGGTTGATCAGAGCGTTCTGAGCTCTGGCCGAGGAGTAGGGTTGATCAGAGCGTTCTGAGCTCTGGCCCGAGGAGTAGGGTTCATCAGAGCGTTCTGAGCTCTGGCCGAGGAGTAGGGTTGATCAGAGCGTTCTGAGCTCTGGCCGAGGAGTAGGGTTGATCAGAGCGTTCTGAGCTCTGGCCGAGGAGTAGGGTTGATCAGAGCGTTCTGAGCTCTGGCCGAGGAGTAGGGTTGATCAGAGCGTTCTGAGCTCTGGCCCGAGGAGTAGGGTTGATCAGAGCGTTCTGAGCTCTGGCCCGAGGAGTAGGGTTGATCAGAGCGTTCTGAGCTCTGGCCCGAGGAGTAGGGTTGATCAGAGCGTTCTGAGCTCTGGCCCGAGGAGTAGGGTTCATCAGAGCGTTCTGAGCTCTGGCCGAGGAGTAGGGTTGATCAGAGCGTTCTGAGCTCTGGCCGAGGAGTAGGGTTGATCAGAGCGTTCTGAGCTCTGGCCCGAGGAGTAGGGTTGATCAGAGCGTTCTGAGCTCTGGCCCGAGGAGTAGGGTTGATCAGAGCGTTCTGAGCTCTGGCCGAGGAGTAGGGTTGATCAGAGCGTTCTGAGCTCTGGTCGAGGAGTAGGGTTGATCAGAGCGTTCTGAGCTCTGGCCCGAGGAGTAGGGTTGATCAGAGCGTTCTGAGCTCTGGCCGAGGAGTAGGGTTGATCAGAGCGTTCTGAGCTCTGGCCCGAGGAGTAGGGTTGATCAGAGCGTTCTGAGCTCTGGCCCGAGGAGTAGGGTTGATCAGAGCGTTCTGAGCTCTGGTCGAGGAGTAGGGTTGATCAGAGCGTTCTGAGCTCTGGCCGAGGAGTAGGGTTGATCAGAGCGTTCTGAGCTCTGGCCGAGGAGTAGGGTTGATCAGAGCGTTCTGAGCTCTGGCCCGAGGAGTAGGGTTGATCAGAGCGTTCTGAGCTCTGGCCCGAGGAGTAGGGTTGATCAGAGCGTTCTGAGCTCTGGCCGAGGAGTAGGGTTGATCAGAGCGTTCTGAGCTCTGGCCCGAGGAGTAGGGTTGATCAGAGCGTTCTGAGCTCTGGCCGAGGAGTAGGGTTGATCAGAGCGTTCTGAGCTCTGGCCGAGGAGTAGGGTTGATCAGAGCGTTCTGAGCTCTGGCCCGAGGAGTAGGGTTGATCAGAGCGTTCTGAGCTCTGGCCGAGGAGTAGGGTTGATCAGAGCGTTCTGAGCTCTGGCCCGAGGAGTAGGGTTGATCAGAGCGTTCTGAGCTCTGGCCGAGGAGTAGGGTTGATCAGAGCGTTCTGAGCTCTGGCCGAGGAGTAGGGTTGATCAGAGCGTTCTGAGCTCTGGCCGAGGAGTAGGGTTGATCAGAGCGTTCTGAGCTCTGGCCGAGGAGTAGGGTTGATCAGAGCGTTCTGAGCTCTGGCCGAGGAGTAGGGTTGATCAGAGCGTTCTGAGCTCTGGCCGAGGAGTAGGGTTGATCAGAGCGTTCTGAGCTCTGGCCCGAGGAGTAGGGTTGATCAGAGCGTTCTGAGCTCTGGCCGAGGAGTAGGGTTGATCAGAGCGTTCTGAGCTCTGGCCGAGGAGTAGGGTTGATCAGAGCGTTCTGAGCTCTGGCCGAGGAGTAGGGTTGATCAGAGCGTTCTGAGCTCTGGCCGAGGAGTAGGGTTGATCAGAGCGTTCTGAGCTCTGGCCGAGGAGTAGGGTTGATCAGAGCGTTCTGAGCTCTGGCCGAGGAGTAGGGTTGATCAGAGCGTTCTGAGCTCTGGCCGAGGAGTAGGGTTGATCAGAGCGTTCTGAGCTCTGGCCGAGGAGTAGGGTTGATCAGAGCGTTCTGAGCTCTGGCCGAGGAGTAGGGTTGATCAGAGCGTTCTGAGCTCTGGCCGAGGAGTAGGGTTGATCAGAGCGTTCTGAGCTCTGGCCCGAGGAGTAGGGTTCATCAGAGCGTTCTGAGCTCTGGCCGAGGAGTAGGGTTGATCAGAGCGTTCTGAGCTCTGGCCGAGGAGTAGGGTTGATCAGAGCGTTCTGAGCTCTGGCCCGAGGAGTAGGGTTGATCAGAGCGTTCTGAGCTCTGGCCCGAGGAGTAGGGTTGATCAGAGCGTTCTGAGCTCTGGCCGAGGAGTAGGGTTGATCAGAGCGTTCTGAGCTCTGGCCCGAGGAGTAGGGTTGATCAGAGCGTTCTGAGCTCTGGCCGAGGAGTAGGGTTGATCAGAGCGTTCTGAGCTCTGGCCGAGGAGTAGGGTTGATCAGAGCGTTCTGAGCTCTGGCCCGAGGAGTAGGGTTGATCAGAGCGTTCTGAGCTCTGGCCGAGGAGTAGGGTTGATCAGAGCGTTCTGAGCTCTGGCCCGAGGAGTAGGGTTGATCAGAGCGTTCTGAGCTCTGGCCGAGGAGTAGGGTTGATCAGAGCGTTCTGAGCTCTGGCCGAGGAGTAGGGTTGATCAGAGCGTTCTGAGCTCTGGCCGAGGAGTAGGGTTGATCAGAGCGTTCTGAGCTCTGGCCGAGGAGTAGGGTTGATCAGAGCGTTCTGAGCTCTGGCCGAGGAGTAGGGTTGATCAGAGCGTTCTGAGCTCTGGCCGAGGAGTAGGGTTGATCAGAGCGTTCTGAGCTCTGGCCCGAGGAGTAGGGTTGATCAGAGCGTTCTGAGCTCTGGCCGAGGAGTAGGGTTGATCAGAGCGTTCTGAGCTCTGGCCGAGGAGTAGGGTTGATCAGAGCGTTCTGAGCTCTGGCCGAGGAGTAGGGTTGATCAGAGCGTTCTGAGCTCTGGCCGAGGAGTAGGGTTGATCAGAGCGTTCTGAGCTCTGGCCGAGGAGTAGGGTTGATCAGAGCGTTCTGAGCTCTGGCCGAGGAGTAGGGTTGATCAGAGCGTTCTGAGCTCTGGCCGAGGAGTAGGGTTGATCAGAGCGTTCTGAGCTCTGGCCGAGGAGTAGGGTTGATCAGAGCGTTCTGAGCTCTGGCCGAGGAGTAGGGTTGATCAGAGCGTTCTGAGCTCTGGCCGAGGAGTAGGGTTGATCAGAGCGTTCTGAGCTCTGGCCGAGGAGTAGGGTTGATCAGAGCGTTCTGAGCTCTGGCCGAGGAGTAGGGTTGATCAGAGCGTTCTGAGCTCTGGCCGAGGAGTAGGGTTGATCAGAGCGTTCTGAGCTCTGGCCCGAGGAGTAGGGTTGATCAGAGCGTTCTGAGCTCTGGCCGAGGAGTAGGGTTGATCAGAGCGTTCTGAGCTCTGGCCGAGGAGTAGGGTTGATCAGAGCGTTCTGAGCTCTGGCCGAGGAGTAGGGTTGATCAGAGCGTTCTGAGCTCTGGCCGAGGAGTAGGGTTGATCAGAGCGTTCTGAGCTCTGGCCGAGGAGTAGGGTTGATCAGAGCGTTCTGAGCTCTGGTCGAGGAGTAGGGTTGATCAGAGCGTTCTGAGCTCTGGCCGAGGAGTAGGGTTGATCAGAGCGTTCTGAGCTCTGGCCGAGGAGTAGGGTTGATCAGAGCGTTCTGAGCTCTGGCCGAGGAGTAGGGTTGATCAGAGCGTTCTGAGCTCTGGCCGAGGAGTAGGGTTGATCAGAGCGTTCTGAGCTCTGGCCGAGGAGTAGGGTTGATCAGAGCGTTCTGAGCTCTGGCCGAGGAGTAGGGTTGATCAGAGCGTTCTGAGCTCTGGCCGAGGAGTAGGGTTGATCAGAGCGTTCTGAGCTCTGGTCGAGGAGTAGGGTTGATCAGAGCGTTCTGAGCTCTGGCCGAGGAGTAGGGTTGATCAGAGCGTTCTGAGCTCTGGCCCGAGGAGTAGGGTTGATCAGAGCGTTCTGAGCTCTGGCCGAGGAGTAGGGTTGATCAGAGCGTTCTGAGCTCTGGCCCGAGGAGTAGGGTTGATCAGAGCGTTCTGAGCTCTGGCCGAGGAGTAGGGTTGATCAGAGCGTTCTGAGCTCTGGCCGAGGAGTAGGGTTGATCAGAGCGTTCTGAGCTCTGGCCGAGGAGTAGGGTTGATCAGAGCGTTCTGAGCTCTGGCCGAGGAGTAGGGTTCATCAGAGCGTTCTGAGCTCTGGCCGAGGAGTAGGGTTGATCAGAGCGTTCTGAGCTCTGGCCGAGGAGTAGGGTTGATCAGAGCGTTCTGAGCTCTGGCCGAGGAGTAGGGTTGATCAGAGCGTTCTGAGCTCTGGCCGAGGAGTAGGGTTGATCAGAGCGTTCTGAGCTCTGGCCGAGGAGTAGGGTTGATCAGAGCGTTCTGAGCTCTGGCCGAGGAGTAGGGTTGATCAGAGCGTTCTGAGCTCTGGCCGAGGAGTAGGGTTGATCAGAGCGTTCTGAGCTCTGGCCGAGGAGTAGGGTTGATCAGAGCGTTCTGAGCTCTGGCCCGAGGAGTAGGGTTGATCAGAGCGTTCTGAGCTCTGGCCGAGGAGTAGGGTTGATCAGAGCGTTCTGAGCTCTGGCCGAGGAGTAGGGTTCATCAGAGCGTTCTGAGCTCTGGCCGAGGAGTAGGGTTGATCAGAGCGTTCTGAGCTCTGGCCGAGGAGTAGGGTTCATCAGAGCGTTCTGAGCTCTGGCCGAGGAGTAGGGTTCATCAGAGCGTTCTGTGCTCTGGCCGAGGAGTAGGGTTCATCAGAGCGTTCTGAGCTCTGGCCGAGGAGTAGGGTTGATCAGAGCGTTCTGAGCTCTGGCCGAGGAGTAGGGTTGATCAGAGCGTTCTGAGCTCTGGCCGAGGAGTAGGGTTGATCAGAGCGTTCTGAGCTCTGGCCGAGGAGTAGGGTTGATCAGAGCGTTCTGAGCTCTGGCCGAGGAGTAGGGTTGATCAGAGCGTTCTGAGCTCTGGCCGAGGAGTAGGGTTCATCAGAGCGTTCTGAGCTCTGGCCGAGGAGTAGGGTTGATCAGAGCGTTCTGAGCTCTGGCCCGAGGAGTAGGGTTGATCAGAGCGTTCTGAGCTCTGGCCGAGGAGTAGGGTTGATCAGAGCGTTCTGAGCTCTGGCCGAGGAGTAGGGTTGATCAGAGCGTTCTGAGCTCTGGCCGAGGAGTAGGGTTGATCAGAGCGTTCTGAGCTCTGGCCGAGGAGTAGGGTTGATCAGAGCGTTCTGAGCTCTGGCCGAGGAGTAGGGTTGATCAGAGCGTTCTGAGCTCTGGCCGAGGAGTAGGGTTGATCAGAGCGTTCTGAGCTCTGGCCGAGGAGTAGGGTTGATCAGAGCGTTCTGAGCTCTGGCCGAGGAGTAGGGTTGATCAGAGCGTTCTGAGCTCTGGCCGAGGAGTAGGGTTGATCAGAGCGTTCTGAGCTCTGGCCCGAGGAGTAGGGTTGATCAGAGCGTTCTGAGCTCTGGCCGAGGAGTAGGGTTGATCAGAGCGTTCTGAGCTCTGGCCGAGGAGTAGGGTTCATCAGAGCGTTCTGAGCTCTGGCCGAGGAGTAGGGTTGATCAGAGCGTTCTGAGCTCTGGCCGAGGAGTAGGGTTCATCAGAGCGTTCTGAGCTCTGGCCGAGGAGTAGGGTTCATCAGAGCGTTCTGTGCTCTGGCCGAGGAGTAGGGTTCATCAGAGCGTTCTGAGCTCTGGCCGAGGAGTAGGGTTGATCAGAGCGTTCTGAGCTCTGGCCGAGGAGTAGGGTTGATCAGAGCGTTCTGAGCTCTGGCCGAGGAGTAGGGTTGATCAGAGCGTTCTGAGCTCTGGCCGAGGAGTAGGGTTGATCAGAGCGTTCTGAGCTCTGGCCGAGGAGTAGGGTTGATCAGAGCGTTCTGAGCTCTGGCCGAGGAGTAGGGTTCATCAGAGCGTTCTGAGCTCTGGCCGAGGAGTAGGGTTGATCAGAGCGTTCTGAGCTCTGGCCCGAGGAGTAGGGTTGATCAGAGCGTTCTGAGCTCTGGCCGAGGAGTAGGGTTGATCAGAGCGTTCTGAGCTCTGGCCCGAGGAGTAGGGTTGATCAGAGCGTTCTGAGCTCTGGCCGAGGAGTAGGGTTGATCAGAGCGTTCTGAGCTCTGGCCGAGGAGTAGGGTTGATCAGAGCGTTCTGAGCTCTGGCCGAGGAGTAGGGTTGATCAGAGCGTTCTGAGCTCTGGCCGAGGAGTAGGGTTCATCAGAGCGTTCTGAGCTCTGGCCGAGGAGTAGGGTTGATCAGAGCGTTCTGAGCTCTGGCCGAGGAGTAGGGTTGATCAGAGCGTTCTGAGCTCTGGCCGAGGAGTAGGGTTGATCAGAGCGTTCTGAGCTCTGGCCGAGGAGTAGGGTTGATCAGAGCGTTCTGAGCTCTGGCCGAGGAGTAGGGTTGATCAGAGCGTTCTGAGCTCTGGCCGAGGAGTAGGGTTGATCAGAGCGTTCTGAGCTCTGGCCGAGGAGTAGGGTTGATCAGAGCGTTCTGAGCTCTGGCCGAGGAGTAGGGTTGATCAGAGCGTTCTGAGCTCTGGCCGAGGAGTAGGGTTGATCAGAGCGTTCTGAGCTCTGGCCGAGGAGTAGGGTTGATCAGAGCGTTCTGAGCTCTGGCCCGAGGAGTAGGGTTGATCAGAGCGTTCTGAGCCCTGGCCGAGGAGTAGGGTTGATCAGAGCGTTCTGAGCTCTGGCCGAGGAGTAGGGTTCATCAGAGCGTTCTGAGCTCTGGCCGAGGAGTAGGGTTGATCAGAGCGTTCTGAGCTCTGGCCGAGGAGTAGGGTTCATCAGAGCGTTCTGAGCTCTGGCCGAGGAGTAGGGTTCATCAGAGCGTTCTGTGCTCTGGCCGAGGAGTAGGGTTCATCAGAGCGTTCTGAGCTCTGGCCGAGGAGTAGGGTTGATCAGAGCGTTCTGAGCTCTGGCCGAGGAGTAGGGTTGATCAGAGCGTTCTGAGCTCTGGCCGAGGAGTAGGGTTGATCAGAGCGTTCTGAGCTCTGGCCGAGGAGTAGGGTTGATCAGAGCGTTCTGAGCTCTGGCCGAGGAGTAGGGTTGATCAGAGCGTTCTGAGCTCTGGCCGAGGAGTAGGGTTGATCAGAGCGTTCTGAGCTCTGGCCGAGGAGTAGGGTTGATCAGAGCGTTCTGAGCTCTGGCCGAGGAGTAGGGTTGATCAGAGCGTTCTGAGCTCTGGCCCGAGGAGTAGGGTTGATCAGAGCGTTCTGAGCTCTGGCCGAGGAGTAGGGTTGATCAGAGCGTTCTGAGCTCTGGCCGAGGAGTAGGGTTCATCAGAGCGTTCTGAGCTCTGGCCGAGGAGTAGGGTTGATCAGAGCGTTCTGAGCTCTGGCCGAGGAGTAGGGTTCATCAGAGCGTTCTGAGCTCTGGCCGAGGAGTAGGGTTCATCAGAGCGTTCTGTGCTCTGGCCGAGGAGTAGGGTTCATCAGAGCGTTCTGAGCTCTGGCCGAGGAGTAGGGTTGATCAGAGCGTTCTGAGCTCTGGCCGAGGAGTAGGGTTGATCAGAGCGTTCTGAGCTCTGGCCGAGGAGTAGGGTTGATCAGAGCGTTCTGAGCTCTGGCCGAGGAGTAGGGTTGATCAGAGCGTTCTGAGCTCTGGCCGAGGAGTAGGGTTGATCAGAGCGTTCTGAGCTCTGGCCGAGGAGTAGGGTTGATCAGAGCGTTCTGAGCTCTGGCCGAGGAGTAGGGTTGATCAGAGCGTTCTGAGCTCTGGCCGAGGAGTAGGGTTGATCAGAGCGTTCTGAGCTCTGGCCGAGGAGTAGGGTTGATCAGAGCGTTCTGAGCTCTGGCCCGAGGAGTAGGGTTGATCAGAGCGTTCTGAGCTCTGGCCGAGGAGTAGGGTTGATCAGAGCGTTCTGAGCTCTGGCCGAGGAGTAGGGTTCATCAGAGCGTTCTGAGCTCTGGCCGAGGAGTAGGGTTGATCAGAGCGTTCTGAGCTCTGGCCGAGGAGTAGGGTTCATCAGAGCGTTCTGAGCTCTGGCCGAGGAGTAGGGTTCATCAGAGCGTTCTGTGCTCTGGCCGAGGAGTAGGGTTCATCAGAGCGTTCTGAGCTCTGGCCGAGGAGTAGGGTTGATCAGAGCGTTCTGAGCTCTGGCCGAGGAGTAGGGTTGATCAGAGCGTTCTGAGCTCTGGCCGAGGAGTAGGGTTGATCAGAGCGTTCTGAGCTCTGGCCGAGGAGTAGGGTTGATCAGAGCGTTCTGAGCTCTGGCCGAGGAGTAGGGTTGATCAGAGCGTTCTGAGCTCTGGCCGAGGAGTAGGGTTCATCAGAGCGTTCTGAGCTCTGGCCGAGGAGTAGGGTTGATCAGAGCGTTCTGAGCTCTGGCCCGAGGAGTAGGGTTGATCAGAGCGTTCTGAGCTCTGGCCGAGGAGTAGGCTTGATCAGAGCGTTCTGAGCTCTGGCCCGAGGAGTAGGGTTGATCAGAGCGTTCTGAGCTCTGGCCGAGGAGTAGGGTTGATCAGAGCGTTCTGAGCTCTGGCCGAGGAGTAGGGTTGATCAGAGCGTTCTGAGCTCTGGCCGAGGAGTAGGGTTGATCAGAGCGTTCTGAGCTCTGGCCGAGGAGTAGGGTTCATCAGAGCGTTCTGAGCTCTGGCCGAGGAGTAGGGTTGATCAGAGCGTTCTGAGCTCTGGCCGAGGAGTAGGGTTGATCAGAGCGTTCTGAGCTCTGGCCGATGAGTAGGGTTGATCAGAGCGTTCTGAGCTCTGGCCGAGGAGTAGGGTTGATCAGAGCGTTCTGAGCTCTGGCCGAGGAGTAGGGTTGATCAGAGCGTTCTGAGCTCTGGCCGAGGAGTAGGGTTGATCAGAGCGTTCTGAGCTCTGGCCGAGGAGTAGGGTTGATCAGAGCGTTCTGAGCTCTGGCCCGAGGAGTAGGGTTGATCAGAGCGTTCTGAGCTCTGGCCGAGGAGTAGGGTTGATCAGAGCGTTCTGAGCTCTGGCCGAGGAGTAGGGTTGATCAGAGCGTTCTGAGCTCTGGCCGAGGAGTAGGGTTGATCAGAGCGTTCTGAGCTCTGGCCGATGAGTAGGGTTGATCAGAGCGTTCTGAGCTCTGGCCGAGGAGTAGGGTTGATCAGAGCGTTCTGAGCTCTGGCCGAGGAGTAGGGTTGATCAGAGCGTTCTGAGCTCTGGCCGAGGAGTAGGGTTGATCAGAGCGTTCTGAGCTCTGGCCGAGGAGTAGGGTTGATCAGAGCGTTCTGAGCTCTGGCCCGAGGAGTAGGGTTGATCAGAGCGTTCTGAGCTCTGGCCGAGGAGTAGGGTTGATCAGAGCGTTCTGAGCTCTGGCCGAGGAGTAGGGTTCATCAGAGCGTTCTGAGCTCTGGCCGAGGAGTAGGGTTGATCAGAGCGTTCAGAGCTCTGGCCGAGGAGTAGGGTTCATCAGAGCGTTCTGAGCTCTGGCCGAGGAGTAGGGTTCATCAGAGCGTTCTGTGCTCTGGCCGAGGAGTAGGGTTCATCAGAGCGTTCTGAGCTCTGGCCGAGGAGTAGGGTTGATCAGAGCGTTCTGAGCTCTGGCCGAGGAGTAGGGTTGATCAGAGCGTTCTGAGCTCTGGCCGAGGAGTAGGGTTGATCAGAGCGTTCTGAGCTCTGGCCGAGGAGTAGGGTTGATCAGAGCGTTCTGAGCTCTGGCCGAGGAGTAGGGTTGATCAGAGCGTTCTGAGCTCTGGCCGAGGAGTAGGGTTCATCAGAGCGTTCTGAGCTCTGGCCGAGGAGTAGGGTTGATCAGAGCGTTCTGAGCTCTGGCCGAGGAGTAGGGTTGATCAGAGCGTTCTGAGCTCTGGCCGAGGAGTAGGGTTCATCAGAGCGTTCTGAGCTCTGGCCGAGGAGTAGGGTTGATCAGAGCGTTCTGAGCTCTCGCCGAGGAGTAGGGTTGATCAGAGCGTTCTGAGCTCTGGCCGAGGAGTAGGGTTGATCAGAGCGTTCTGAGCTCTGGCCGAGGAGTAGGGTTGATCAGAGCGTTCTGAGCTCTGGCCGAGGAGTAGGGTTGATCAGAGCGTTCTGAGCTCTGGCCGAGGAGTAGGGTTGATCAGAGCGTTCTGAGCTCTGGCCGAGGAGTAGGGTTGATCAGAGCGTTCTGAGCTCTGGCCGAGGAGTAGGGTTGATCAGAGCGTTCTGAGCTCTGGCCGAGGAGTAGGGTTGATCAGAGCGTTCTGAGCTCTGGCCGAGGAGTAGGGTTGATCAGAGCGTTCTGAGCTCTGGCCGAGGAGTAGGGTTGATCAGAGCGTTCTGAGCTCTGGCCGAGGAGTAGGGTTGATCAGAGCGTTCTGAGCTCTGGCCGAGGAGTAGGGTTGATCAGAGCGTTCTGAGCTCTGGCCCGAGGAGTAGGGTTGATCAGAGCGTTCTGAGCTCTGGCCGAGGAGTAGGGTTGATCAGAGCGTTCTGAGCTCTGGCCGAGGAGTAGGGTTGATCAGAGCGTTCTGAGCTCTGGCCGAGGAGTAGGGTTGATCAGAGCGTTCTGAGCTCTGGCCGAGGAGTAGGGTTGATCAGAGCGTTCTGAGCTCTGGCCGAGGAGTAGGGTTGATCAGAGCGTTCTGAGCTCTGGCCGAGGAGTAGGGTTGATCAGAGCGTTCTGAGCTCTGGCCGAGGAGTAGGGTTGATCAGAGCGTTCTGAGCTCTGGCCCGAGGAGTAGGGTTGATCAGAGCGTTCTGAGCTCTGGCCGAGGAGTAGGGTTGATCAGAGCGTTCTGAGCTCTGGCCGAGGAGTAGGGTTGATCAGAGCGTTCTGAGCTCTGGCCGAGGAGTAGGGTTGATCAGAGCGTTCTGAGCTCTGGCCGAGGAGTAGGGTTGATCAGAGCGTTCTGAGCTCTGGCCGAGGAGTAGGGTTGATCAGAGCGTTCTGAGCTCTGGCCGAGGAGTAGGGTTGATCAGAGCGTTCTGAGCTCTGGCCCGAGGAGTAGGGTTGATCAGAGCGTTCTGAGCTCTGGCCGAGGAGTAGGGTTGATCAGAGCGTTCTGAGCTCTGGCCGAGGAGTAGGGTTGATCAGAGCGTTCTGAGCTCTGGCCGAGGAGTAGGGTTGATCAGAGCGTTCTGAGCTCTGGCCGAGGAGTAGGGTTGATCAGAGCGTTCTGAGCTCTGGCCGAGGAGTAGGGTTGATCAGAGCGTTCTGAGCTCTGGCCGAGGAGTAGGGTTGATCAGAGCGTTCTGAGCTCTGGCCGAGGAGTAGGGTTGATCAGAGCGTTCTGAGCTCTGGCCGAGGAGTAGGGTTGATCAGAGCGTTCTGAGCTCTGGCCGAGGAGTAGGGTTGATCAGAGCGTTCTGAGCTCTGGCCGAGGAGTAGGGTTGATCAGAGCGTTCTGAGCTCTGGCCGAGGAGTAGGGTTGATCAGAGCGTTCTGAGCTCTGGCCGAGGAGTAGGGTTGATCAGAGCGTTCTGAGCTCTGGCCGAGGAGTAGGGTTGATCAGAGCGTTCTGAGCTCTGGCCGAGGAGTAGGGTTCATCAGAGCGTTCTGAGCTCTGGCCGAGGAGTAGGGTTCATCAGAGCGTTCTGTGCTCTGGCCGAGGAGTAGGGTTCATCAGAGCGTTCTGTGCTCTGGCCGAGGAGTAGGGTTGATCAGAGCGTTCTGAGCTCTGGCCGAGGAGTAGGGTTGATCAGAGCGTTCTGAGCTCTGGCCGAGGAGTAGGGTTGATCAGAGCGTTCTGAGCTCTGGCCGAGGAGTAGGGTTGATCAGAGCGTTCTGAGCTCTGGCCGAGGAGTAGGGTTGATCAGAGCGTTCTGAGCTCTGGCCGAGGAGTAGGGTTGATCAGAGCGTTCTGAGCTCTGGCCGAGGAGTAGGGTTGATCAGAGCGTTCTGAGCTCTGGCCGAGGAGTAGGGTTGATCAGAGCGTTCTGAGCTCTGGCCGAGGAGTAGGGTTGATCAGAGCGTTCTGAGCTCTGGCCGAGGAGTAGGGTTGATCAGAGCGTTCTGAGCTCTGGCCGAGGAGTAGGGTTGATCAGAGCGTTCTGTGCTCTGGCCGAGGAGTAGGGTTGATCAGAGCGTTCTGTGCTCTGGCCGAGGAGTAGGGTTGATCAGAGCGTTCTGAGCTCTGGCCGAGGAGTAGGGTTGATCAGAGCGTTCTGAGCTCTGGCCGAGGAGTAGGGTTGATCAGAGCGTTCTGAGCTCTGGCCGAGGAGTAGGGTTGATCAGAGCGTTCTGAGCTCTGGCCGAGGAGTAGGGTTGATCAGAGCGTTCTGAGCTCTGGCCGAGGAGTAGGGTTGATCAGAGCGTTCTGAGCTCTGGCCGAGGAGTAGGGTTGATCAGAGCGTTCTGAGCTCTGGCCGAGGAGTAGGGTTGATCAGAGCGTTCTGAGCTCTGGCCGAGGAGTAGGGTTGATCAGAGCGTTCTGAGCTCTGGCCGAGGAGTAGGGTTGATCAGAGCGTTCTGAGCTCTGGCCGAGGAGTAGGGTTGATCAGAGCGTTCTGAGCTCTGGCCGAGGAGTAGGGTTGATCAGAGCGTTCTGAGCTCTGGCCGAGGAGTAGGGTTGATCAGAGCGTTCTGAGCTCTGGCCGAGGAGTAGGGTTGATCAGAGCGTTCTGAGCTCTGGCCGAGGAGTAGGGTTGATCAGAGCGTTCTGAGCTCTGGCCGAGGAGTAGGGTTGATCAGAGCGTTCTGAGCTCTGGCCGAGGAGTAGGGTTGATCAGAGCGTTCTGAGCTCTGGCCGAGGAGTAGGGTTGATCAGAGCGTTCTGAGCTCTGGCCGAGGAGTAGGGTTGATCAGAGCGTTCTGAGCTCTGGCCGAGGAGTAGGGTTGATCAGAGCGTTCTGAGCTCTGGCCGAGGAGTAGGGTTCATCAGAGCGTTCTGAGCTCTGGCCGAGGAGTAGGGTTCATCAGAGCGTTCTGTGCTCTGGCCGAGGAGTAGGGTTGATCAGAGCGTTCTGAGCTCTGGCCGAGGAGTAGGGTTGATCAGAGCGTTCTGAGCTCTGGCCGAGGAGTAGGGTTGATCAGAGCGTTCTGAGCTCTGGCCGAGGAGTAGGGTTGATCAGAGCGTTCTGAGCTCTGGCCGAGGAGTAGGGTTGATCAGAGCGTTCTGAGCTCTGGCCGAGGAGTAGGGTTGATCAGAGCGTTCTGAGCTCTGGCCGAGGAGTAGGGTTGATCAGAGCGTTCTGAGCTCTGGCCGAGGAGTAGGGTTGATCAGAGCGTTCTGAGCTCTGGCCGAGGAGTAGGGTTGATCAGAGCGTTCTGAGCTCTGGCCGAGGAGTAGGGTTGATCAGAGCGTTCTGAGCTCTGGCCGAGGAGTAGGGTTGATCAGAGCGTTCTGAGCTCTGGCCGAGGAGTAGGGTTGATCAGAGCGTTCTGAGCTCTGGCCGAGGAGTAGGGTTGATCAGAGCGTTCTGAGCTCTGGCCGAGGAGTAGGGTTGATCAGAGCGTTCTGAGCTCTGGCCGAGGAGTAGGGTTGATCAGAGCGTTCTGAGCTCTGGCCGAGGAGTAGGGTTGATCAGAGCGTTCTGAGCTCTGGCCGAGGAGTAGGGTTGATCAGAGCGTTCTGAGCTCTGGCCGAGGAGTAGGGTTGATCAGAGCGTTCTGAGCTCTGGCCGAGGAGTAGGGTTGATCAGAGCGTTCTGAGCTCTGGCCGAGGAGTAGGGTTGATCAGAGCGTTCTGAGCTCTGGCCGAGGAGTAGGGTTGATCAGAGCGTTCTGAGCTCTGGCCGAGGAGTAGGGTTGATCAGAGCGTTCTGAGCTCTGGCCGAGGAGTAGGGTTGATCAGAGCGTTCTGAGCTCTGGCCGAGGAGTAGGGTTGATCAGAGCGTTCTGAGCTCTGGCCGAGGAGTAGGGTTGATCAGAGCGTTCTGAGCTCTGGCCGAGGAGTAGGGTTGATCAGAGCGTTCTGTGCTCTGGCCGAGGAGTAGGGTTGATCAGAGCGTTCTGAGCTCTGGCCGAGGAGTAGGGTTGATCAGAGCGTTCTGAGCTCTGGCCGAGGAGTAGGGTTGATCAGAGCGTTCTGAGCTCTGGCCGAGGAGTAGGGTTGATCAGAGCGTTCTGAGCTCTGGCCGAGGAATAGGGTTGATCAGAGCGTTCTGAGCTCTGGCCGAGGAGTAGGGTTGATCAGAGCGTTCTGAGCTCTGGCCGAGGAGTAGGGTTGATCAGAGCGTTCTGAGCTCTGGCCGAGGAGTAGGGTTGATCAGAGCGTTCTGAGCTCTGGCCGAGGAGTAGGGTTCATCAGAGCGTTCTGAGCTCTGGCCGAGGAGTAGGGTTGATCAGAGCGTTCTGAGCTCTGGCCGAGGAGTAGGGTTGATCAGAGCGTTCTGAGCTCTGGCCGAGGAGTAGGGTTGATCAGAGCGTTCTGAGCTCTGGCCGAGGAGTAGGGTTGATCAGAGCGTTCTGAGCTCTGGCCGAGGAGTAGGGTTGATCAGAGCGTTCTGTGCTCTGGCCGAGGAGTAGGGTTGATCAGAGCGTTCTGAGCTCTGGCCGAGGAGTAGGGTTGATCAGAGCGTTCTGTGCTCTGGCCGAGGAGTAGGGTTGATCAGAGCGTTCTGAGCTCTGGCCGAGGAGTAGGGTTGATCAGAGCGTTCTGAGCTCTGGCCGAGGAGTAGGGTTGATCAGAGCGTTCTGAGCTCTGGCCCGAGGAGTAGGGTTGATCAGAGCGTTCTGAGCTCTGGCCGAGGAGTAGGGTTGATCAGAGCGTTCTGAGCTCTGGCCGAGGAGTAGGGTTGATCAGAGCGTTCTGAGCTCTGGCCGAGGAGTAGGGTTGATCAGAGCGTTCTGAGCTCTGGCCGAGGAGTAGGGTTGATCAGAGCGTTCTGAGCTCTGGCCGAGGAGTAGGGTTGATCAGAGCGTTCTGAGCTCTGGCCGAGGAGTAGGGTTGATCAGAGCGTTCTGAGCTCTGGCCGAGGAGTAGGGTTCATCAGAGCGTTCTGAGCTCTGGCCGAGGAGTAGGGTTGATCAGAGCGTCCTGTGCTCTGGCCGAGGAGTAGGGTTGATCAGAGCGTCCTGAGCTCTGGCCGAGGAGTAGGGTTGATCAGAGCGTCCTGTGCTCTGGCCGAGGAGTAGGGTTGATCAGAGCGTTCTGAGCTCTGGCCGAGGAGTAGGGTTGATCAGAGCGTCCTGAGCTCTGGCCGAGGAGTAGGGTTGATCAGAGCGTTCTGAGCTCTGGCCCGAGGAGTAGGGTTGATCAGAGCGTTCTGAGCTCTGGCCGAGGAGTAGGGTTGATCAGAGCGTTCTGAGCTCTGGCCGAGGAGTAGGGTTGATCAGAGCGTTCTGAGCTCTGGCCGAGGAGTAGGGTTGATCAGAGCGTTCTGAGCTCTGGCCGAGGAGTAGGGTTGATCAGAGCGTTCTGTGCTCTGGCCGAGGAGTAGGGTTGATCAGAGCGTTCTGAGCTCTGGCCGAGGAGTAGGGTTGATCAGAGCGTTCTGAGCTCTGGCCGAGGAGTAGGGTTGATCAGAGCGTTCTGAGCTCTGGCCGAGGAGTAGGGTTGATCAGAGCGTTCTGAGCTCTGGCCGAGGAGTAGGGTTGATCAGAGCGTTCTGAGCTCTGGCCGAGGAGTAGGGTTGATCAGAGCGTTCTGAGCTCTGGCCGAGGAGTAGGGTTGATCAGAGCGTTCTGAGCTCTGGCCGAGGAGTAGGGTTCATCAGAGCGTTCTGAGCTCTGGCCGAGGAGTAGGGTTGATCAGAGCGTTCTGAGCTCTGGCCGAGGAGTAGGGTTGATCAGAGCGTTCTGAGCTCTGGCCGAGGAGTAGGGTTGATCAGAGCGTTCTGAGCTCTGGCCGAGGAGTAGGGTTCATCAGAGCGTTCTGAGCTCGCAACGGCAGTCAAGCACCTAAGCTAACTGGCTAACATTGGCTAGCTTGCTAGCTACTTCCAGACACAAATGAGAGAACACCCCACTCTGACCATTTTACTCGCCCTAGCAGAGCTGGTTAGGCTGTTTTCATGTTATCCAGAGCTTTGGTGACTGTAACTGTGCTGCTGGCAACAATTTAATCACGCATTTTTTGCCGACGTTTACTGACACCGGCCCAATTCAATGGGTGTTGAGCATTCGTAAATTCATCAGTTATTCTGCACTCTGGTACACTCAGACGAGAGTCTTCTGTTAAGACATGTAGCTAGCTAGCTACGTAATATATGCGTGCTATATGGCAGACCAATCCAAACTCATCTGTAGGCATGTCCAACTCGTTATCTCAGCCAATCACGGCTAGCGGGAAGGTTGCTCACTTTTTCTGTGGCTAAACCAACTGGGCTCGTGACTTAACCATTTTATTTACAGATGGAATACAAGCTTGTTATTATGGCACATGTAAGTTCACATGTTTGAGAAGGCATTTCTGCCAAAGAACACATTTTGATATAAAAAAAGTTTACTTTCAAACGGCTGTCCTGTGAAGTAGTGACACGTGACATACGCCTGGTTTCCTGAAACAGGTCACATAAAAGGTCCCACAGCTGACAGTGCATGTCAGAGCAAAAACCAAGCAAGGGGGTAGAAGGAATTGTTCATAGAGCTCCTAGACAGGATTGTGTCAATGCACAGATCTGGGGAAGGGTACCAAATATTTTTCTGCAGCATTGAAGGTCCCCAAGAACTCAGTGGCCTCCATCATTCTTAAATGGAAGAAGTTTGGAACCACCAAGATTCTTTCTAGAGCTGGTCGCCCGGCCAAACTGAGCAATCGGAGGAAAGGGCCTTGGTCAGGGAGGTGACCAAGAATCCAATGGTCAATCTGACAGAGCTCCAGAGTTACTCTGTGGATATGGGAGAATCTTCCAGAAGGACAACCATCTCTGCAGTACTCTACCAATCAGGCCTTCATGGTAGAGTGGCCAGATGGAAATCAATTCCTCATTAAAAGGCACATGACAGCCCGCTTGGAATTTGCCAAAAGGCACCTAAAGAACTCTCAGATCATGAGAAACAAGACTCTCTGCTCTGATGAAACCAAGATTGAACTCTTTGGCCTGAATACCAAGTGTCACATCTGGAGGAAACCTGGCACCATCCCAACACGACAACAACCCTAAGGACACTGAATGTCTCTGAATGTCTCTGAATGTCCTTAAGTGGCACAGCCAGAGCACGGACTTGAACCCGATTGAACATCTCTGGAGAGACCTGAAAACAGCTGTGCAGCGACGCTCCCCATCCAACTTGACAGAGTTTGAGAGGATCTGCAGAGAAGAATGGGATAAACTCCCCAAATACAGGTTTGCCAAGCTAGTAACATCATACCCAAGAAGACTCGAGGCTGTAATCGCTGACCAGGGTGCTTCAACAAAACACTGAGTAAAGGGTCTGAAACGTTATGGAAATGTGATATTTTAGTTTTGTATTTTTCATAAATTATTTAACATTTCTATAAACCTGTTATTGCTTTGTCATTATGAGGTATTGTGTGTAAATTGTTGAAAAAAACAACAGCAATTTAATACATTTTGTGAATAAGGCTGTAATGTCACGAAATGTGAATAAAGACAAGGGGTATGAATACTTTCGAATGCACCACTGTATAACAACCTCAAACATGATCATCTATTTTTGAATGCAATTTCAATGGAATAGATGGAGATAGAGAAAGACAGGCTGGGAAAGAGAGAGAGAGAGAGAGAGAGCTTGTGCACTGATTTAAAGCTATGATATATGAATGTTTTAAAACTCAGCTGCTGCAATAAATAAATAAATCATCTTTACAATAAAAAAAAATAAGTAGACCCCCCACGATAGCCAGACAGAGATGTGTAAATTAGACTTGCGTACGGTCTTTAAATGTAGGTCTCTATAAAAAAAAAAGTTACAAAGATGAGATAGGATGTCGGTCCCCACGCTGAGAGTTGATCATGCAGTGACCAGAGAGAGGGCCGTAAATAACCCCAGTTTTAGACATCACAGTTATTTATCCCGGGAAAAGGGAGTGGTTTTGGGTAGTAAGTCTCGGTAACGGGGTTCCCGCCATTCAACCTCAGTCTCAATGCTGAACTACGGTATTTTTTAGAACAATTTTGATAAGGAAGTGGGTGTTTTTATCAAGTGGTGGAATGTAGATCTATATTTTCACTACCTTCACTGTCTTATTCTATCCTATCCTCACTGTCTTATCTATCCTATCCTCACTGTCTTATCTATCCTATCCTCACTGTCTTATCTATCCTATCCTCACTGTCTTATCTATCCTATCCTCACTGTCTTATCTATCCTATCCTCACTGTCTTATCTATCCTATCCTCACTGTCTTATCTATCCTATCCTCACTGTCTTATCTATCCTATCCTCACTGTCTTATCTATCCTATCCTCACTGTCTTATCTATCATATCCTCACTGTCTTATTCTATCCTATCCTCACTATCTTATCTATCCTATCTTCACTGTCTTATCTATCCTACTCTCACTGTCTTATTCTATCCTGTATTCATCTCCTCTAATGACTTATTTCACCATGATAATTGTGTGTTACCAAGTCACTCATCGTGTGCACTGTCATGTTCCCATGTTATAGGATTTATCTCAAAAGCTTCAAATCTAGAAGTTTGCAGGGCATTACTCATTTTTGTTATTATAGGGAATAGCAACATAATAAAAATGTCCTTCTTCCATGTGCGACTATGCAGGTACAGATGTAGGATCTTAATTTGATCACTCTTTTGATTCAGATAATTCCCCTACAGGAAATACAAACGTGTAGTGTATTTGAGTTTTAGAAATCCTTCAAAAAGTTTGTCATTTTCACTTTGAAATTTCAGACTTGATTTAACTTAACAAAAAAATGTATCAACACTACAAAAATAATTCACATTTCCTGTTGCTGCGGGATTATTTTCCTGCTGTAGCAAACTGGCTCAAATGAATATCCTATATCCTATCCTATATAAGGATTTTATGTCTGTTCAGTGGTGGAACACAGATGCATATTTAGTACTTGTCACGCCCTGACCTTAGAGATCCTTTCTATGTCTCTATTTTGGTTTGGTCAGGGCGTGAGTTGGGGTGGGTGTTCTATGTTTTCTATTTCTGTATGTTTGGCCGGGTGTGGTTCTCAATTAGAGGCAGCCGTCTATTGTTGTCTCTGATTGAGAACCATACTTAGGTAGCCTTTATCCAACCTGTGTTTTGTGGGTAGTTATTTTCTGTTTTAGTGTTTTCTGCACCTCACAGGACCGTTTCGGTTTCGTTTATTCACGTTGTTGTTTTGTGTTTTAGTGTTCAGTCAAATAAAAGTATGAATATGTACAACGCTGCACCTTGGTCTCATCCTTCAAACAGCCGTTACAGTGCTGCACATGCCCACCCTGCAGACAGACAGTATGCATGATCTGTTTATGAGAGGCAACATTTCACATATAAACTCAGCAACAAAAAAAAGGAAACGTGGTATCATCACATCCACAGCGGCAATTTCAGAGCTACAAATCTAGCTGGACATGTGGTGGAGGAGGGGCCTGTCTCGCGTGATGCTATGCCACAAGGTATAAAGACAGGCAGGATTAATGGGATGGTATGGGGTATGGAACCTGCCCGGGGGACTTAGCTTAAAGAACTAATATATTAAATAACACCACTTTTATAATGTTTACATATAATACATTACTCATCTCATATGCATATACTGTATTCTATATCATCTACTGTATCTTGCCTCCCGGCCATCGCTCATACATGTAAACTCAGCAAAAAAGAAACATCCTCTCACTGTCAACTGCGTTTATTTTCAGCAAACTTAACATGTGTAAATATTTGTCTGAACGTCATAACAACATTCAACAACTGAGACATAAACTATTTCTACAGACATGTGACCAACAGAAATTGAATAATGTGTCCCTGAACAAAGGGGGTGGATCAAAATCAAAAGTAACAGTCAGTATCTGGTGTGGCCACCAGCTGCATTAAGTACTGCAGTGCATCACCTCCTCATGGACTGCACCAGGTGTGCCAGTTCTTGTGAGATGTTACCCCACACTTCCACCAAGGCACCTACAAGTTCCCGGACATTTCTGGGGGGAATGGCCCTAGAACTCACCCTCCAATCCAACAGGTCCCAGACGTGCTCAATGAGATTGAGATCTTCGCTGGCCATGGCAGAACACTGACATTCCTGTCTTGCAGGAAATCATGCCCCGAACGAGCAGTATGTCTGGTGGCATTGTCATTGTCAGGATCGGCCTGCAGGAAGGGTACCACATGAGGGAGGAGGATGTCTTCCCTATAACGCACAGCATTGAGATTGCCTGCAATGACAACAAGCTCAGTCCGATGATGCTGTGACACACCGCCCCAGACCATGACGGACCCCCCACCTCCAAATCGATCCCGCTCCAGAGTACAGGCCTCGGTGTAACGCTCATTCCTTCAACGATAAACGCAAATCCGACCATCACCCCTGGTGAGACAAAACCATGACTCGTCAGTGAAGAGCACTTTTTGCCAGTCCTGTCTGGTCCAGCGATGGTGGGTTTGTGCCCATAGGCGACGTTGTTGCCGGTGATGTCTGATGAGGAACTGCCTTACAACATGCCTACAAGCCCTCAGTCCAGCCTCTCTCAGCCTATTGCAGACCGTCTGAGCACTGATGGAGGGATTGTGCGTTCCTGGTGTAACTCAGGCAGTTGTTGTTGCCATCCTGTACCTGTCCCGCAGGTGTGATGTTCGGATGTACCGATCCTGTGCAGGTGATGTTACACGTGGTCTGCCACTGCGAGGACGATCCGCTGTCCGTCCTGTCTCCCTGTAGCACTGTCTTAGGCGTCTCACAGTACGGACATTGCAATTTATTGCCCTGGCCACATCTGCAGTCCTCATGACTTCTTGCAGCATGCCTAAGGCACATTCACACAGATGAGCAGGGACCCTGGGCATCTTTCTTTTGGTGTTTTTCAGAGTCAGTAGAATGGCCTCTTTAGTGTCCTAAGTTTTCATAACTGTGACCTTAATTGCCTACCGTCTGTAAGCTGTTAGTGTCTTCAACCGTTCCATAGGTGTATGTTCATTAATTGTTTATGGTTCATTGAACAAGCATGGGAAACAGCATTTAAACCCTTTACAATGAAGATCTGTGAAGTAATTTGGATTTTTATGAATTATCTTTGAAAGACAGGGTCCTGAGTTTATGTTATGTTTATGTTATGAGCACAATCAATCAAATGTATTATAAAGCCATTCTTACATCAGCGGATGTCACACAGTGCTATACAAAAACCCAGCCTAAAACCCCAAACAGAAACCAATGCAGATGTAGAAGCACCAGACATAACTGATTTGGGTGTGAGATGTACATTTTCTCATGTAATAATATAATAATAATAACATATGCCATTTAGCCAACGCTTTTATTAAAATAAAATAAAAATTGTGTGCATATTCATTCCTGTTAGCCTTAGTGTCTAACAACTGAGAGATGTGCCCAGGGAAAGCATCCAGGCGCTTAAGTGACAAAGAGCTGTCATACAAGTGACATAGAGATGTCCCAATGCAATGTCAATCTGGGAAAAGAGCAGAGAAAACCCATCATTACCCAAGAGTCTCTTGGGCTGTCTACAGACAGGTTCAATGGATTCAGAGAGTCTTATATTCTTGACATAAGCCTCTAGAGACACAATTTATTCCAAACCTTCAGTGTGCAACGAATGACATTCAGTCCTCCCCCTAGTCTCTGACTTTCCTCTGTAACGTGTCTGACTCTCCTCAGTATCGTGTTAGGTCTGGGCGCTCTGTGAACACATGAGATTCACATTGAGTCACGCCATGAAGGTCTGGTTGAAAGCATCCCTCCAAGGAAGCCTTGTCAACAGCAGCTTGACAGAAAGACATCCAAGACGTTCGTCCTCCAGATCAACCACTAGTCTTTGTGTCTGAATCAAATAAAGATATTACTCCTGACATACCAATCACCTTGAAAAACGCTTTCTTTCATTTTGTGTTATGATGTTGTTGTTGTTTTTTTTTAGCAAAAAAGCAGTAACTGCTCATAGCGTGGAACTGAGAAAAAAAGCCTTTTATTTACCTTGGTTTCACAGTAACTTTATACAGTTACTGCTAACATGACCCCCCTATTTTCTCCTGAACACAATACAATAGAGGCAGGATACTTGTCCACGTGATTAAGCATGTATTTAATGTAGCAAAAAAATGACATTAAACAAACGTTTGACCAAATGAGCAGTTACTGCCTTTTTAGCTTGGTAGGGCGGTGTAGATGTCTGCATCCTGGGTGATACGTGTGCTCACTGCAGCCGCTCCGATTGGAAGGGAACGGCATGCATTCAGTTTTGTTGTTGTTGTTGTTCTTTCTCAATATATTGCCACAGTTAGCAGGTCACTACTCTGATTCAACATTACAGAGGGGAAATGCCAGTTGCAGCAGCCAAGAGGCTGCGTCCTACACGGTAACCTATTCCCTACACATAGTGCACTACTATTAACCTGGGGCTCATAGTACACTATGTAGTTAATAGGGTGTGATATGGGCCACGGAGGGACTGTATTTTCTAAATGCAGAGCAGTGTAGAAATGAGGAGCACATGGGACATTAAACCAGGCTGCACTATGTAGGGAATAGGGTGTGATCTGGGCCACGGACAGACTGTATTTTCTAAAGCAGAGCAGTGTAGAAATGAGGAGCACATGGGACATTAAACCAGGCTGCACTCTGCTGAATCCAGTCTTTCCCCAGCCGGTCTAGCGTTAACATGCAGAGGGGAAAAGAACAAGAAATGCATAATCATCTCCTCTCTTCAAACCCAGTCGCACAATGGCTTTGCTGCTTAGAATAATTCATTATTCCCGTCCTCTGTTTACGGCTTTACTGGGTGAATAGTTTTACAATAGAATAATACAGGGTCAGCTGTGCCAGTGTCATTCTCCTTCCCCTTAGAGGGTCGGCTGTGGATCGGCGGTGGGTCGGCTGTGCCAGTGTCATTCTCCTTCCCCTTGGAGGGTCGGCTGTGGGTCGGCTGTGGGTCGGCTGTGTCAGTGTCATTCTCCTTCCCCGTAGAGGGTCGGCTGTGCCAGTGTCATTCTCCTTCCCCTTAGAGGGTCGGCTGTGAGTCGGCTGTAGGTTGGCTGTGGGTCGGCTGTGGGTCGGCTGTGCCAGTGTCATTCTCCTTCCCCTTGGAGGGTCGGCTGTGGGTCGGCTGTGGGTCGGCTGTGTCAGTGTCATTCTCCTTCCCCTTAGAGGGTTGGCTGTGGGTCGGCTGTGGGTCGGCTGTGCCAGTGTCATTCTCCTTCACCTTAGAGGGTCAGCTGTGGGTCGGCTGTGTCAGTGTCATTCTCCTTCCCCGTAGAGGGTCGGCTGTGCCAGTGTCATTCTCCTTCCCCTTAGAGGGTCGGCTGTGAGTCGGCTGTAGGTTGGCTGTGGGTCGGCTGTGGGTCGGCTGTGCCAGTGTCATTCTCCTTCCCCTTGGAGGGTCGGCTTTGGGTCGGCTGTGTCAGTGTCATTCTCCTTCCCCTTAGAGGGTCGGCTGTGGGTCGGCTGTGCCAGTGTCATTCTCCTTCCCCTTAGAGGGTCGGCTGTGGGTCGGCTGTGGGTCGGCTGTGCCAGTGTCATTCTCCTTCCCCTTGGAGGGTCGGCTTTGGGTCGGCTGTGTCAGTGTCATTCTCCTTCCCCTTAGAGGGTCGGCTGTGGGTCGGCTGTGCCAGTGTCATTCTCCTTCCCCTTAGAGGGTCGGCTGTGGGTCGGCTGTGGGTCGGCTGTGCCAGTGTCATTCTCCTTCCCCTTAGAGGGTCGGCTGTGGGTCGGCTGTGTCAGTGTCATTCTCATTCCCTTTAGAGGTGTATTACCTATATTCTTCTCAAACACAATGAGGAGTTTCTGGTCTCAAACACAATGAGGAGTTTCTGGTGTCATACCCAATGAGGAGTTTCTGGTCTCAAACACAACGATGAGTTTCTGGACTCAAACACAATGAGGAGTTTCTGGACTCAAACACAATGAGGAGTTTCTGGTGTCATACACAATGAGGAGTTTCTGATCTCAAACACAACAATGAGTTTCTGGACTCATACACAATGAGGAGTTTCTGGTGTCAAACACAATGAGGAGTTTCTGGACTCAAACACAATGAGGAGATTCTGGACTCAAACACAACGAGGAGTTTCTGGCTTGCATCCCAAATGGCACCCTATTCTCTTTATAGTGCACTACTTTTGACCAGGGGACGGTGCCATTTTGGAGACAACCTACATCCTATGATTCTTATTGTGGAGCAAAAGTTTTAACCTCAAGAGCCGAGAAGCTTTTAATGAGAAGAGCTCTATGATCTTTGTAGATATTTAAAAAGCTGTGTGACTGTTTAGCGTTAGTCACCAACACAGCCTTGAGGAGGAGAGGTTTGTGACTATGAGGAGAATGCAACGAGACAAGAGTATTGCTCAAAAGCAATTAAACTGAAATGCATTCTGAATGTATTTGTTTCCTCCCTCTGCGTACCTTGTGAGCGTGCCAAATGGCATCCTATTCCCTTTGTAGTGCACTAGAGTCCTATGGGTCGTGCAATATACAGTAGTGGTCTTTAAAGGGAATAAGGGAATAAGGGAGTAAGGGAGCTATTTGAGATACAGTCCGTTTAATATCCTGCCTCTCCTCCCCACACATACAGCCCCTAGGAACGCTGTAGTGCTGCCTGGCTGCATGGATGGGAGCCATTGTTGATTAAAAAAAAAAACACGACCTTCTCATTTTGGGACTCCACATAGATGAGGACCTAGCTACCCTATCTCCTTAACCCTGTCGACATCAACAGGAAATAGAAAGTATTTTTGTAGTCAGTGAGAAAGAATGGAGAATTTGGTTAACCTATTATGTTATTATGTCGTGTTGTGATGTGTTTTGTTTTTTTGTTGTGTTTTAGTGATGTGTAACAAAAATAAAATAAAAATGTAAACTATTATGATCTGATTGTGTAAGTACCATTGTGTGGTGTTGTGATGGACAAGACCGCAAATGTTCCTCTCACAAATTACACAATTATTTAGTAACCTACCTAACACAAAACAAATGTTATTTTTTTTAAACTTGCAACAATATATTTTATTTAAGATGAATCAAGCTTTAATTACCAGGGTTATCGTATGTATTATGAGACAGCCTTACCAGCCATCCATAGCCACCATAATACAAAGACAATATATATTGTTATTATGCTTGGAAAACTTTAATTAGTCCAACCTTAATTAGTCCAACCTTAATTAGTCCAACCTTAATTAGTCCAAACTTAATTAGTCCAACCTTAATTAGTCCAACCTTAATTAGTCCAACCTTAATTGGTCCAACTCCGTTTGCAGGAGGAATTGACAACTTGAGTTTTGGAGCCGTGTGTTGGTTGACACCTGAGAAAAATGTCCACGTATTTGGTACATTTTCACACAATACCCACATATCTTTCTTCAGTGGACCTTACGGAGTTGTTGGGATGGTGTATGTGCTTGTTGTGGCTTGTGTCATGAGAATTTTCTTTCACCATCTAAACCCACTAGTATGCAGTCCTGTGTAGTCTCTATGATTTATGTTGATAGTTAAAACACCTAATTCGCAAAGCTGCTCGCACTTTGTGATACAAAAACAATCAATTAACCCATTATTAACATGACTGACCAGGCTAGCTGCCAATAGTGTGGTAACATGACTGACCAGGCTAGCTGCTAATAGTGTGGTAACATGACTGACCAGGCTAGCTGCTAATAGTGTGGTAACATGACTGACCAGACTAGCTGCTAATAGTGTGGTAACATGACTGACCAGGCTAGCTGCTAATAGTGTGGTAACATGACTGACCAGGCTAGCTGCTAATAGTGTGGTAACATGACTGACCAGGCTATCTGCTAATAGTCTGGTAACATGACTGACCAGGCTAGCTGCTAATAGTGTGGTAACATGACTGACCAGGCTATCTGCTAATAGTGTGGTAACATGACTGACCAGGCTAGCTGCTAATAGTGTGGTAACATGACTGACCAGGCTAGCTGCTAATAGTGTGGTAACATGACTGACCAGGCTAGCTGCTAATAGTGTGGTAGCATCAAATCAAATCAAATAAATGTATATAGCCCTTCGTACATCAGCTGATATCTCAAAGTGCTGTACAGAAACCCAGCCTAAAACCCCAAACAGCAAGCAATGCAGGTGTAGAAGCACGGTGGCTAGGAAAAACTCCCTAGAAAGGCCAAAACCTAGGAAGAAACCTAGAGAGGAACCAGACCATGTGGGGTGGCCAGTCCTCTTCTGGCTGTGCCGGGTGGAGATTATAACAGAACATGGCCATGATGTTCAAATGTTCATAAATGACCAGCATGGTCCAATAATAATAAGGCAGAACAGTTGTAACTGGAGCAGCAGCACGGCCAGGTGGACTGGGGACAGCAAGGAGTCATCATGTCAGGTAGTCCTGAGGCATGGTCCTAGGGCTCAGGTCTTCCGAGAGAGAGAAAGAAAGAGAGAAAGAGAGAATTAGAGAGAGCACACTTACAGTGCCTTGCGAAAGTATTCGGCCCCCTTGAACTTTGCGACCTTTTGCCACATTTCAGGCTTCAAACATAAAGATATAAAACTGTATTTTTTTGTGAAAAATCAACAACAAGTGGGACACAATCATGAAGTGGAACGACATTTATTGGATATTTCAAACTTTTTTAACAAATCAAAAACTGAAAAATTGGGCGTGCAAAATTATTCAGCCCCCTTAAGTTAATACTTTGTAGCGCCACCTTTTGCTGCGATTACAGCTGTAAGTCACTTGGGGTATGTCTCTATCAGTTTTGCACACCGAGAGACTGAATTTTTTTCCCATTCCTCCTTGCAAAACAGCTCGAGCTCAGTGAGGTTGGATGGAGAGCATTTGTGAACAGCAGTTTTCAGTTCTTTCCACAGATTCTCGATTGGATTCAGGTCTGGACTTTGCCTTGGCCATTCTAACACCTGGATATGTTTATTTTTTAACCATTCCATTGTAGATTTTGCTTTATGTTTTGGATCATTGTCTTGTTGGAAGACAAATCTCTGTCCCAGTCTCAGGTCTTTTGCAGACTCCATCAGGTTTTCTTCCAGAATGGTCCTGTATTTGGCTCCATCCATCTTCCCATCAATTTTAACCATCTTCCCCGTCCCTGCTGAAGAAAAGCAGGCCCAAACCATGATGCTGCCATCACCATGTTTGCCAGTGGGGATGGTGTGTTCAGCTGTGTTGCTTTTACGCCAAACATGACGTTTTGCATTGTTGCCAAAAAGTTACATTTTGGTTTCATCTGACCAGAGCACCTTCT
>NC_143046.1:8695000-8732500 GCF_057628025.1 Oncorhynchus mykiss | reverse complement strand
CTCTGCACAGTACTGTGGGATTTAATGGGTATGTAAATTACATATTGTTTAACTGTTCCCAACAGTCTTTGGTTGGACTCTTGTGAAAAATAAAAGATTGGTATGTTTTATTAACATGTAATTCTCTCACATGCGGATTCTTTGTATAATGAAGATACATTAGATGGAGACAGCTAAAGTTTATTATTACGAACCCAATAACTATCCTACTGATTTTGCTGCACTCGTTATGTCTAGGGGTCTTAGGCATAGCTACATGGTCTGTAACCTGACTCGTTATGTCTAGGGCTCCTAGCTACATAGTCTGTAACCTGACTCGTTATGTCTAGGGGTCTTAGGCCTAGCTACATGGTCTGTAACCTGACTCGTTATGTCTAGGGGTCTTAGGCCTAGCTACATGGTCTGTAACCTGACTCGTTATGTCTAGGGCTCCTAGCTACATGGTCTGTAACCTGACTCGTTATGTCTAGGGGTCTTAGGCCTAGCTACATGGTCTGTAACCTGACTCGTTATGTCTAGGGGTCTTAGGCCTAGCTACATGGTCTGTAACCTGACTCGTTGTGTCTAGGGGTCTTAGGCCTAGCTACATGGTCTGTAACCTGACTCGTTATGTCTAGGGTTCTTAGGCCCAGCTACATGGTCTGTAACCTGATTCGTTATGTCTATGGGTCTTAGGCCTAGCTACATGGTCTGTAACCTGACTCGTTATGTCTATGGGTCTTAGGCCTAGCTATCAACAAGCTGCCCACTCAAGAAGAAACTTCAAACTGTAACCAGTGTCTGCAACCTGGTTCAGGTTATCAGTCAACCTACCAGGGTAGTTACAAACAGCACAGGAATGAAATCATCAACATGTATCGATCACATCATTACTAATGCTGCAGACATTTGTTTTAAAGCAGTATCCAAATCCATAGAATGTAGTGATCACAATATAATAGCCATATTTAGGAAAACCACAGTTCCAAAGATTTGGCCTAATATCGTGTATAAGAGGTCATACAAGAAGTCTTGTAGTGATTCATATGTTGCTGATGTAAAGAGTATTTGCTGGTTGGTGGCGTGTAATGAGGAGAAACCAGATGGTGCACTTGACACATTTATGAAACTACTTATTCAAGTTATTAAGAAAATTACTGAAAAAACTGGTAAATGATGAGGAATTGAAAAATAGTATGGTTGAGAGGGAAGAGGCAAAAGATATGGCAAATAAATCCGTCTGATTGGCAAACGTACTGAAAATGAAGAAACCATGTGACTAAACTAAATAAAAATAAACTATACTATGAAACAAAGATAAATGATATAAGGAATGATAGTAAAAAGCACCGTAAATGAAATGTTTGGGAAAAAGCCAACCTGGCTCCATAATTCATTGAATCAGATGACTCATTCATCACGAAGCCACTGATATTGCCAACTACTTTAATGACTTTTTCATTGGCAAGATAAGCAAACGTAGGGGTGACATGCCAGCAACAAACGCTGACACTACACATCCAAGTATATCGTACCAAATTATGAAAGACAACAATTGCACTTTTTTAATTCCGTAAAGTCAGTGTGGAAGAGGTGAAAAACGTATTGTTGTCTATTAACAATGACAAGCTTCCGGGGTCTGACAATCTGGACAGAAAATTACTGAGGATAATAGCAGGAGATATTGCCACTCCTATTTGCCACATCTACAATTTAAGCCTATTAGAGAGCGTGTGCCCTCAGGCCTGGAGTGAAGCTAAAGTTAGTCCCCTACCTAAGAGTAGTAAAGCCCCTTTACTGGCTCAAATAGCTGACCAATCAGCCTGTTCCCAACCCTTAGTAAACTTCTGGAAAAAATTATGTTTGACCAGAAACAATGTTATTTCACAGTAAACAAATTGACAACTTTCAGCACGCTTATAGGGAAGGATACTCAACAAGCACAGCACTTACATACATTACTGATGGTTGGCTTAGAGAAATTGATGATAAAATGATTGTGGTGGGTTGTTAGACTTCAGTGCAGCTTTTGACATTATCAATCATAGTCTGCTCTGGAAGAACGTATGTGTTACAGCTTTACACCCCCTGCTATAATGTGGATAAAGAGTTACTTGTCTAACAGAACACAGAGGGTGTTCTTTAATGGAAGCCTCTCAAACATAATCCAGGTAGAATCAGGAATTCCCCAGGGTAGCTGTTTAGGCCCCTTTCTTTTTCAATTTTCTACTAACGACGTGCCACTGACTTTGAGTAAAGCCAGAGTGTCTATGTATGCGGATGACTCAACATGGCTGTGGTTAACTTAACAAAGAGTTGCAGTTAGTTTTAGAGTGGGTGGCCAGGAATAAGTTAGCCCTAAATATTAAAGCATTGTATTTGGGACAAAACATTCACTAAACCCTAAACCTCAACTAAATCTTGTAATAAATTATGTGGAAATTGAGCAAGTTGAGATGACTAATTTGCTTGAAGTAGCACTAGATTGTCAACTGTCAAGATCAAAACATATTGATACAATAGTATCTAAGATGGGGAGAAGTATCTATCAACAAGGCAGGTCTTCCAGGCCATAGTTTTGTTGCACCTTGACTAATGTTCAGTCGTGTGGTTAAGTGCCACAAAAAAGGACTTAAGAAAATTACAATTGGCTCAGAACAGGGCAGCACGGCTGGCCCTTGGATGTGCACAGAGAGCTAATAGTAATAATATGCATGTCAATCTCTCCTGGCTCAAATTGGTGGAGAGATTGACTTCATTACTACTTGTATTTATGAGAGGTATTGCCATGTTGAATGCACCAAGCTGTCAGTCTAAACTACTGGCACACAGCTCAGACAACTATGCATACCCACAAGACATGCCACAAAAGCTCTTTTCAAAGTCCCCAAGTCCAGAACAGACTGTGGGAGGCGCACAGTACTACACAGAGCCATGACTACATGGAACTCTATTCCACATCAAGTAACTGATGCAAGCAGTAAAATGTGATTTAAAAAACAGATAAAAAAAAAACCTTATGGAACAGCGGGGACTGTGACGCAACACAAATATAGACACAGACACATGCAAGCACAGACACACTATAACACACACTAGAACATACATACTATACACACACATACACATGGATTTAGTACTGTAGATAGGTGGTAGTGGTGGAGTTGGGGCCTGAGGGCACGCAGTGTGTTGTGAAATCTGTGAATGCATTGTAATGTTTTAAATGGTATAAACTGCCTTAATTTAACTGGACCAAATTAAGAGTAGCTGCTGCCTTGGCAGGAACTAATGGGGATCCATAATAAACCCCAGGAAGAGTAGCTGCTGCCTTGGCAGGAACTAATGGGGATCCATGATAAACACCAGGAAGAGTAGCTGCTGCCTTGGCAGGAACTAATGGGGATCCATAATAAACCCCAGGAAGAGTAGCTGCTGCCTTGGCAGGAACTAATGGGGATCCATGATAAACCCCAGGAAGAGTAGCTGCTGCCTTGGCAGGAACTAACGGGGAGCCATAATAAACCCCAGGAAGAGTAGCTGCTGCCTTGGCAGGTACTAATGGGGATCCATGATAAACCCCAGGAAGAGTAGCTGCTGCCTTGGCAGGAACTAATGGGGAGCCATAATAAACCCCAGGAAGAGTAGCTGCTGCCTTGGCAGGAACTAATGGGGATCCATGATAAACCCCAGGAAGAGTAGCTGCTGCCTTGGCAGGAACTAATGGGGAGCCATAATAAACCCCAGGAAGAGTAGCTGCTGCTTTGGCAGGAACTAATGGGGATCCATGATAAACCCCAGGAAGAGTAGCTGCTGCCTTGACAGGAACTAATGGGGAGCCATAATAAACCCCAGGAAGAGTAGCTGCTGCCTTGGCAGGAACTAATGGGGATCCATGATAAACCCCAGGAAGAGTAGCTGCTGCCTTGACAGGAACTAATGGGGATCCATAATAAACACAAATACAAATACATGGTCTGTAACCTGACTCATTATGTCTAGGGGTCCTATCTACATGGTCTGTAACCTGACTCATGTTGTCTAGGGGTCCTATCTACATGGTCTGTAACCTGACTCATTATGTCTAGGGGT
Organism: Oncorhynchus mykiss; assembly: GCF_057628025.1. Lineage (NCBI taxonomy): Eukaryota > Metazoa > Chordata > Actinopteri > Salmoniformes > Salmonidae > Oncorhynchus > Oncorhynchus mykiss. The sequence continues at coordinate 8,728,432 of NC_143046.1, read as the reverse complement.
CCTATCTACATGGTCTGTAACCTGACTCATTATGTCTAGGGGTCCTATCTACATGGTCTGTAACCTGACTCATTATGTCTAGGGGTCCTATCTACATGGTCTGTAACCTGACTCATTATGTCTAGGGGTCCTATCTACATGGTCTGTAATCTGACTCATTATGTCTAGGGGTCATAGTTACATGGTCTGTAACCTGACTCATGTTGTCTAGGTGTCCTATCTACATGGTCTGTAACCTGACTCATGTTGTCTAGGGGTCCTAGCTACATGGTCTGTAACCTGACTCATGTTGTCTAGGGGTCCTATCTACATGGTCTGTAACCTGACTCATGTTGTCTAGGGGTCCTAGCTACATGGTCTGTAACCTGACTCATTATCCTTCATTCTCCAAGATCGCATAGCAGTTCAGACGTCTTTTGTCCTCGTCTTGTCGTGTCCTGTATATATATATATTTACAACTTTTTTTTTCACATACATTTTATTTTTATTTTCCATCAACTCTTCTTCTAAACACTCTCCTGCAACCAGCCTCACCAATTTATATTTATAAAAAAGTATTATTTACCTCAGATCTGCAATCCTTCAGGAAGCTAGCCAGAAACTCCAGGAGGCTGGCCAGAAACTAGCCAGAAGCTAGCCAGGAGCTAGCCCAGAAGCTAATCAGAAGCTAACCACGGTTTGTGGTCATCGGCTGTCCTTTAGTTCGAAAATCTATCGAAAATCTATCGCCAGTTTTGTACGGCGCAGCGCGGCTCGGGAAACGGAACATACCGGACCATTTTTTTTCTCTCCATGTCCCTGGATTTCAACTGCTCTCTGGACGTTCATACCCGGATCTCACAGCTAGCTAGCTGCTATCCGTGTGACAGTCGGCTTTCGTCGATTCCGGAGCAAACATCGATTGTTCCGGTGCTAGCCAGCTCCGTCAATCACGCCTGAGTTCCATCATTCACTCCTGGGCTGCAGTCACCTATCCGGACCCGTTTCACTGCCTACGCGGAGCCCCACCGGGCCTTCACAACCGGACTGCCGACGTTATCTACCTGAAGGAGACCCGGCTGGCTCCTCTGTCGCGACGTTACCGGAACGCCCATCTGCGGCCCGCTAACCGTTAGCTGTCTTTCCGGCTGCTATCTGAATAGACAATCGGACAATTTATTTATTTGAATTATTATGTTTTCTTCTCGGGCCTCTATAACTATATCTATTGTTCTTATTTTTGTTGTTGTGTGATTTGGATTAATCCCCTCTACCACACGGAACCCCACTAATCTACTGACCGAACGCAAGAGGTGGCTAACAACAGACTCCATCCTATGCTAGCTTGCTACCGGTTGGCTTGGCTAGCTGTCTAAATCGCCGTGACCCTAAACCAACCTCTCCACTCACTGGACCCTTTTGATCACTCGACTAAGCATGCCTCTCCTTAATGTCAATATGTCTTGTCCATTGCTGTTCTGGTTAGTGTTTATTGGCTTATTTCACTGTAGAGCCTCTAGTCCTGCTCACTATACCTTATCCAACCTATTAGTTCCACCACCCACATATGCAATGACATCTCCTGGTTTCAATGATGTTTCTAGAGACAATATCTCTCTCTTCATCACTCAATACCTAGGTTTACCTCCACTGTATTCACATCCTACCTTACCTTTGTCTGTACATTATACCTTGATGCTATTTTATCGCCCCCAGAAACCTCCATTTACTCTCTGTTCCAGACGTTCTAGACGACCAATTCTTATTGCTTTCAGTCGCACCCTTATTCTACTCCTCCTATGTTCCTCTGGCGATGTAGAGGTGAATCCAGGCCCTGCAGTGCCTAGCTCCACTCCTATTCCCCAGGCGCTCTCTTTTGACGACTTCTGTAACCGTAATAGCCTTGGTTTCATGCATGTTAACATTAGAAGCCTCCTCCCTAAGTTTGTTCTTTTCACTGCTTTAGCACACTCTGCCAACCCGGATGTTCTAGCTGTGTCTGAATCCTGGCTTAGGAAGACCACCAAAAATTCAGACATTTTAATTCCAAACTACAACATTTTCAGACAAGATAGAACTGCCAAAGGGGGCGGTGTTGCAATTTACTGCAAAGATAGCCTGCAGAGTTCTGTCCTACTATCCAGGTCTGTACCCAAACAATTTGAACTTCTACTTTTAAAAATCCACCTTTCTAAAAACAAGTCTCTCACCGTTGCCGCCTGCTATAGACCACCCTCTGCCCCCAGCTGTGCTCTGGACACCATATGTGAACTGATTGCCCCCCATCTATCTTCAGAGCTCGTGCTGCTAGGCGACCTAAACTGGAACATGCTTAACACCCCAGCCATCCTACAATCTAAACTTGATGCCCTCAATCTCACACAAATTATCAATGAACCTACCAGGTACCTCCCCAAAGCCTTAAACACGGGCACCCTCATAGATATCATCCTAACCAACTTCCCCTCTAAATACACCTCTGCTGTCTTCAACCAAGATCTCAGCGATCACTGCCTCATTGCCTGCATCCGTAATGGGTCAGCGGTCAAACGACCTCCTCTCATCACTGTAAAACGCTCCCTGAAACACTTCAGCGAGCAGGCCTTTCTAATCGACCTGGCCGGGGTATCCTGGAAGGATATTGACCTCATCCCGTCAGTAGAGGATGCCTGGATATTTTTTAAAAATGCCTTCCTAACCATCTTAAATAAACATGCCCCATTCAAGAAATTTAGAACCAGGAACAGATATAGCCCTTGGTTCTCCCCAGACCTGACTGCCCTTAATCAACACAAAAACGTCCTATGGCGTTCTGCATTAGCATCGAACAGCCCCCGTGATATGCAGCTGTTCAGGGAAGCTAGAAACCATTATACACAGGCAGTTAGAAAAGCCAAGGCTAGCTTTTTCAAGCAGAAATTTGCTTCTTGCAACACTAACTCAAAAAAGTTCTGGGACACTGTAAAGTCCATGGAGAATAAGAACACCTCCTCCCAGCTGCCCACTGCACTGAAGATAGGAAACACTGTCACCACTGATAAATCCACCATAATTGAAAATTTCAATAAGCATTTTTCTACTGCTGGCCATGCTTTCCACCTGGCTACTCCTACCCCTGTCAACAGCACTGCACCCCCAACAGCAACTCGCCCAAGCCTTCCCCATTTCTCCTTCTCCCAAATCCATTCAGCTGATGTTCTGAAAGAGCTGCAAAATCTGGACCCCTACAAATCAGCCGGGCTAGACAATCTGGACCCTTTCTTTCTAAAATTATCTGCCGAAATTGTTGCCACCCCTATTACTAGCCTGTTCAACCTCTCTTTCGTGTCGTCTGAGATTCCCAAAGATTGGAAAGCAGCTGCGGTCATCCCCCTCTTCAAAGGGGGGGACACTCTTTACCCAAACTGCTACAGACCTATATCTATCCTACCATGCCTTTCTAAGGTCTTCGAAAGCCAAGTCAACAAACAGATTACCGACCATTTTGAATCTCACCATACCTTCTCTGCTATGCAATCTGGTTTCAGAGCTGGTCATGGGTGCACCTCAGCCACGCTCAAGGTCCTAAACGATATCTTAACCGCCATCGATAAGAAACATTACTGTGCAGCCGTATTCATTGATCTGGCCAAGGCTTTCGACTCTGTCAATCACCACATCCTCATCGGCAGACTCAACAGCCTTGGTTTCTCAAATGATTGCCTCGCCTGGTTCACCAACTACTTCTCTGATAGAGTTCAGTGTGTCAAATCTGAGGGTCTGTTGTCCGGACCTCTGGCAGTCTCTATGGGGGTGCCACAGGGTTCAATTCTTGGACCGACTCTCTTCTCTGTATACATCAATGAGGTCGCTCTTGCTGCTGGTGAGTCTCTGATCCACCTCTACGCAGACGACACCATTCTGTATACTTCCGGCCCTTCTTTGGACACTGTGTTAACAACCCTCCAGGCAAGCTTCAATGCCATACAACTCTCCTTCCGTGGCCTCCAACTGCTCTTAAATACAAGTAAAACTAAATGCATGCTCTTCAACCGATCACTACCTGCACCTACCCGCCTGTCCAACATCACTACTCTGGACGGCTCTGACTTAGAATACGTGGACAACTACAAATACTTAGGTGTCTGGTTAGACTGTAAACTCTCCTTCCAGACCCATATCAAACATCTCCAATCCAAAGTTAAATCTAGAATTGGCTTCCTATTTCGCAACAAAGCATCCTTCACTCATGCTGCCAAACATACCCTTGTAAAACTGACCATCCTACCAATCCTCGACTTTGGCGATGTAATTTACAAAATAGCCTCCAATACCCTACTCAACAAACTGGATGCAGTCTATCACAGTGCAATCCGTTTTGTCACCAAAGCCCCATACACTACCCACCATTGCGACCTGTACGCTCTCGTTGGCTGGCCCTCGCTTCATACTCGTCGCCAAACCCACTGGCTCCATGTCATCTACAAGACCCTGCTAGGTAAAGTCCCCCCTTATCTCAGCTCGCTGGTCACCATAGCATCTCCCACCTGTAGCACACGCTCCAGCAGGTATATCTCTCTAGTCACCCCCAAAACCAATTCTTTCTTTGGCCGCCTCTCTTTCCAGTTCTCTGCTGCCAATGACTGGAACGAACTACAAAAATCTCTGAAACTGGAAACTCTTATCTCCCTCACTAGCTTTAAGCACCAACTGTCAGAGCAGCTCACAGATTACTGCACCTGTACATAGCCCACATATAATTTAGCCCTATCAACTACCTCTTTCCCAACTGTATTTAATTTATTTATTTATTTTGCTCCTTTGCACCCCATTATTTTTATTTCTACTTTGCACATTCTTCCATTGCAAAACTACCATTCCAGTGTTTTACTTGCTATATTGTATTTACCTTGCCACCAAGGCCTTTTTTTGCCTTTACCTCCCTTCTCACCTCATTTGCTCACATTGTATATAGACTTGTTTATACTTTATTATTGACTGTATGTTTGTTTTACTCCATGTGTAACTCTGTGTTGTTGTATCTGTCGAACTGCTTTGCTTTATCTTGGCCAGGTCGCAATTGTAAATGAGAACTTGTTCTCAACTTGCCTACCTGGTTAAATAAAGGTAAAATAAAAAATAAATAAATAAATGTATATGGGTCATAGTTACATGGTCTGTAACCTGACTCATTATGTCTAGGGGTCCTATCTACATGGTCTGTAACCTGACTCATGTTGTCTAGGGGTCCTATCTACATGGTCTGTAACCTGACTCATGTTGTCTAGGGGTCCTGGCTACATGGTCTGTAACCTGACTCATTATGTATATGGGTCATAGTTACATGGTCTGTAACCTGACTCATTATGTCCAGGGGTCATAGTTACATGGTCTGTAACCTGACTCATTATGTCTAGGGGTCCTAGCTACATGGTCTGTAATCTGACTCGTTATGTCTAGGGGTCCTAGCTACATGGTCTGTAACCTGACTCATGTTGTCTAGGGGTCCTAGCTACATGGTCTGTAATCTGACTCATTATGTCTAGGGGTCCTAGCTACATGGTCTGTAACCTGACTCATGTTGTCTAGGGGTCCTAGCTACATGGTCTGTAATCTGACTCATTATGTCTAGGGGTCATAGTTACATGGTCTGTAACCTGACTCATTATGTCTAGGGGTCCTAGCTACATGGTCTGTAATCTGACTCATTATGTCTAGGGGTCCTAGCTACATGGTCTGTAACCTGACTCATGTTGTCTAGGGGTCCTAGCTACATGGTCTGTAATCTGACTCATTATGTCTAGGGGTCATAGTTACATGGTCTGTAACCTGACTCATTATGTCTAGGGGTCCTATCTACATGGTCTGTAACCTGACTCATTATGTCTAGGGGTCATAGTTACATGTTCTGTAATCTGATTCATTATGTCTAGGGGTCCTATCTACATGGTCTGTAACCTGACTCATGTTGTCTAGGGGTCATACTTACATGGTCTGTAACCTGACTCATGTTGTCTAGGGGTCCTAGCTACATGGTCTGTAACTTGATTTGATGTTTGCATAAATGTGAGAAGTCAGCGTATGCAACCAGATGTTGAATGTACTTGTGCCCAGGAAGACGGCTACCAAACCCGAGGTCTCAGATTCACAATCCATCCTAATTACTCACACTCGTGTGCAAATAAAGGCTTGCCTCACCACCAAGAATAAAGGCTTGGCTCTGCACCTAGACTCAAGGCTTGGCTCTGCACCTAGACTCAAGGCTTGGCTCTGCACCTAGACTAAAGGCTTGGCTCTGCACCTAGACTAAAGGCTTGGCTCTGCACCTAGACTAAATGCTTGGCTCAGGACGTAGACTAACGGCTTGGCTCACCACCTAAAGTAAAGGCTTGGCTCACCACCTAGAGTAAAGGCTTGGCTCACCACCTAAATTAAAGGCTTGGCTCACCACCTAACGTAAAGGCTTGGCTCACCACCTAGACTAAAGGCTTGGCTCACCACCTAGACTAAAGGTTTGGCTCAGCACCTAGACTAAAGGCTTGGCTCAGTACCTAGACTAAAGTACCTAGACAAAGCCCTACTCTGTGTTGCTATGCAAAGCCTTACTCTGTGTTGCTATGCAAAGCCCTACTCTGTGTTGCTATGCAAAGCTCTACTCTGTGTTGCTATGTTATGGTTGCTGTTGTTAGGAATAGATTTTGTTAGATTGTTTCAACGGCAGCCATATTGAGTTAAATCATGAGTCCCAGTACAGGGACCTGAGACCATGATGACTAAATACTGATTACACGCACGCACGCACGCACACACACACACACACACACACACACACACACACACACACACACACACACACACACACACACACACACACAATAAAGCCGAGTCCTTCCTTTGATGTTGAAAATCTCTCTGCTCCTGACTGATTGCTTGATCCCTTTTTTGCAACTTGTATTAAACATGATTTATTCCAAGTCCTATAGCTCTCATTCTTGGAGGACGTGATTTTCCTTAGCTTGCTACAGAACCCATAGCATGTTGGCTAAGAAATCAGCATAAGCTTGCAGAGAGATGTGTTGGGTGGTATTCCCTTCGTGCTCAAGACAACAACAAAAGCTGCCATCTCCCTGAAGCTGCGAAGAAACATTATTACTAGATTATATCGAGGAGAGAAAACAGAACCAGCAACGATGAATTGATCCATTATGCATGCAGCAGCTACACTGTTAATATCCTAACAAATCAGTCGATATCTTAATTAGCCTCATTACTCATTTTAATAATGACCCAAGATGGTGACTTCATTGTTTCTCAGTGGGGAAGACGATTCGTTCCCTGTGACCTTTGTGACGCAGTGGGAAACTATTAGAATATTTCAGTGGGAGTCCCTGACCTAGTAGGGCTAATGTTGCTGTTATTTGTAAACAAAATAAGCACACGTCACACGTCTCATAAGTCACCCCGTACTGAGAAAGTGCAAAACATAGGCTGTGTCTGAAATGGCACTCTAATTCCTATATAGTGTACTGCAGTTGACCAGGACCCATTGTAGTACACTATATAATGAGAAGGTGCCATTTTCGGGTTGCATATGTGTCCTGGTCAAAAGCAGTGCACTGAGGAATACGTTGCCAGCCATGCACGATTTGCATGAGAATGTCTCACCTTACATATGGTTAATTACCCTTGACTGTTCACAGGAATCTAATTAGCAGACCCCTATCCCACCAGAATCCTAATAGGCTCCGGCATTGTGTTAAGTGTTTTGCTTTCAGAGACAGGGCAAGTAGGACTCCATCACAAATGGCATGCTATTTCCTATATAGTACAATACTTTTGAGACTGAATTGGTACCCTATCCTCTATATAGTGCACTACTTTTGAGACTGAATTGGTACCCTATCCTCTATGTAGTGCACTACTTTTGACCCGAGCCCTATGGGGCCTATATAGGGAATACAGTGCCATTTGAGACATTTCCCAAGTTAGTCCTATACCTGCTCATAATAAAGGATTTCATCTTCTCGTCCCAGTAATTTATAGAAAGGGGTTTGAGCCCCCGGAATGAACACGGACAGATAAATCAACCCTATCCTGGAAGGAGCTCGCTCGTCTATGTTTCATATGCTTGTCACTTTCTGACCTTAGTTCCTTTGTTTTGTCTTTTGTTTTAGTCTGGTCAGGGCGTGAGTTGGGTGGGTTGTCTATGTTAGTTTGTCTATGATTTTCTATTTCTGTGTTTTGCCTGGTTATGGTTCTCAATCAGAGGCAGCTGTCACTCGATGTCTCTGATTGAGAACCATATTTAGGCAGCCGGTTTTCCCATTGTATTTTGTGGGTAGTTATTTTCTGTTTAGTGTTGTACCTAAAAGGACTGTTCGCTGGTTGTTTATTGTTTTGTTTTCAGTGTTCATTAAAATATTTAAAATATATACCACGCTGCACCTTGGTCCTCCTCTCCTTCCCCAGACGACAAGCTACTGATATTACATCGTCGACTACTGCTGTGCTTGAGAGAACCGATAATGGTGCAGAGGTCATCGATGGGAAGCCTTGTGGAAACACATGGTCCTTTTGGGTCATGTGAATGACAGAATGGGCTGCTGTAGATGTTGCATTTATGTCCTTACTGTACTGAAATCCAACTGTTTATATAGGAACAGTTTTCCCCAAAGGATTGAGACTCTAGCAGGAGAACTTCCAAACGTACATTCATAGAGACAATACTGATCTTGGATCATATGCATATTGCAATATCACAGAGGGCCTTACTGTATGTCCTGATTGTATTGGGGAACCAATTCGGGATTGAGACTAGCCTCACGAACCACGAGAGGCTTTTGAGAAATCAGGAGAACTCAAGTTCCTTTCCACTTCATCAGATTGCACAAGAACCACCTACCTTTGTGTCAACAGGCAGTCTTTATTTTCTATAATGTGTTTCCCCCCCTTGGGCCAGGCAACAGTGTTTGGCCACAGTTGTTTACCTAGCTGTCATATCGGTTGAACTCTGAACTGAGAATGACATTAATTGGGTTGAGAGGAGAGTAGGAGAGTAGATTTTCTAGTTCCTGTCATGGTTGTTCATCATACTGAGGCTCAACCTCCAACCATTACTCTAAAGAAAGCTCTTTTTCTCATTTTCTCCCACCCCTAGCTTGGCTACAGTACATTAAGTACCAGGGCAGAGGCTGACTGTCTTGGCCAAGCCTCAGGACCTGATTTAATGGCAGACTTCTGAGTCACAATTTGGTCATTGGTGACATTAAATTTTCTCTGCCCTTGACAGTGCTCAAACCAAAGATATGCTCTGTTTCCCAAGAAAAGTGTCAGACCAACCTGGTTTATCTCTGAATAGTGTTAGACTAACCTGGGTTACAGTGCCTTGCGAAAGTATTCGGCCCCCTTGAACTTTGCTACCTTTTGCCACATTTCAGGCTTCAAACATAAAGATATAAAACTGTATTTTTTTGTGAAGAATCAACAACAAGTGGGACACAATCATGAAGTGGAACGACATTTATTGGATATTTCAAACTTTTTTAACAAATCAAAAACTGAAAAATTGGGCGTGCAAAATTATTCAGCCCCTTTACTTTCAGTGCAGCAAACTCTCTCCAGAAGTTCAGTGAGGATCTCTGAATGATCCAATGTTGACCTAAATGACTAATGATTATAAATACAATCCACCTGTGTGTAATCAAGTCTCCGTATAAATGCACCTGCACTGTGATAGTCTCAGAGGTCCGTTAAAAGCGCAGAGAGCATCATGAAGAACAAGGAACACACCAGGCAGGTCCGAGATACTGTTGTGAAGAAGTTTAAAGCCGGATTTGGATACAAAAAGATTTCCCAAGCTTTAAACATCCCAAGGAGCACTGTGCAAGCGATAATATTGAAAGAAAACCTGATGGAGTCTGCAAAAGACCTGAGACTGGGACGGAGATTTGTCTTCCAACAAGACAATGATCCAAAACATAAAGCAAAATCTACAATGGAATGGTTCAAAAATAAACATATCCAGGTGTTAGAATGGCCAAGTCAAAGTCCAGACCTGAATCCAATCGAGAATCTGTGGAAAGAACTGAAAACTGCTGTTCACAAATGCTCTCCATCCAACCTCACTGAGCTCGAGCTGTTTTGCAAGGAGGAATGGGAAAAATTTCAGTCTCTCGATGTGCAAAACTGATAGAGACATACCCCAAGCGACTTACAGCTGTAATCGCAGCAAAAGGTGGCGCTACAAAGTGTTAACTTAAGGGGGCTGAATAATTTTGCATGCCCAATTTTTCAGTTTTTGATTTGTTAAAAAAGTTTGAAATATCCAATAAATGTCATTCCACTTCATGATTGTGTCCCACTTGTTGTTGATCCTTCACAAAAAAATACAGTTTTATATCTTTATGTTTGAAGCCTGAAATGTGGCAAAAGGTCGCAAAGTTCAAGGGGGCCGAATACTTTCGCAAGGCACTGTATCTCTGTGTAGTGTCAGAACATCCTTGGTTATCTCTGTATAGTGTCAGACAAACCTGGGTTATCTCTGTGTAGTGCTACAGTCTAATGTAATCTTTAGTATAACAGTCTACTGTAATGTTTATTATAACAGTCTACTGTAATGTTTACTATAACACTCTACTATAATGTTTATTATAACAGTCTACTGTAATGTTTATTATAACAGTCTACTGTAATGTTTATTATAACAGTCTACTATAATGTTTATTATAACAGTCTACTGTAATGTTTATTATAACAGTCTACTGTAATGTTTACTATAACACTCTACTGTAATGTTTATTATAACAGTCTACTGTAATGTTTATTATAACAGTCTACTGTAATGTTTACTATAACACTCTACTGTAATGTTTATTATAACAGTCTACTATAATGTTTATTATAACAGTCTACTATAATGTTTATTATAACACTCTACTGTAATGTTTATTATAACAGTCTACTATAATGTTTATTATAACAGTCTACTGTAATGTTTACTATAACTACATCTTATTCATTATCTGTACCAAACATTGGGAACACCTTCCTAATATTGAGTTGCACCCCCTTTTGCCCTAAGAACAGCCTCAATTCGTCAGACTCTACAAGATGTTGAAAGTGTTCCACAGGGATGCTTGCCAATGTTGACTCAATGCTTCCCACAGTTGTATCAAGTTGTCCTTTGGGTGGTGGACCATTGTTGATACACAAGGGAAACTGTTGAGCGCGGAGAAGTCAGCAGCATTTCAGTTCTTGACACAAACCGGTGCGCATGGCATCCACTAACATAGTCTGTTCAAAGGCACTTCAATCAGGGGAGGCAGGGTAGCCTAGTGGTTAGAGCTGTTGGACTAGTAACCGAAAGGTCCCCGAGCTGACAAGGTACAACAACTCTGTCGTTCTACCCCTGAACAGGCAGTTAACCCACTGTTCCTAGGCCGTCATTGAAAATAAGAATTTGTTCTTAACTGACTTGCCTAGTTAAATAAAGGTTAAAAAATATATATTTTGTCTTGTCCATTCACCCTCTGAATGGCCCTCATATTCAAACCGTGTCTCAATTGTCTCAAGGCTTAAAAATCCTTATTTAACCTCACATAGCGTCGTCTGGGTTAGGATTTGGCCCGGCTAGGCCGTCATTGTAAATAAGAATTTGTTCTTAACTGGCTTGCCTAGTTAAATAAAAATCTACACAGATTTAATTAACATGTGATATCAATAAGGGATCATAGCTTTCACCTGGTTAGTCTATGTCAAGGAAATAGCACATTTTTAGCACACTCAGTGTACATGATGATATTGTCAAATCAAATTAAATGTTAATGGTCACATACACATGGTTAGCAGATGTTATTGGTCACATACACATGGTTAGCAGGTGTTAATGCAAGTGTAGTGAAATGCTTGTGCTTCTAGTTCCGACAATGCAGTAATATCTAACAAGTAATCTAACAATTTCCCAACAACTACCTAATACACACAAATCTAAAGGGGTGAATGAGAACATGTACATATACCGTTGAAGTTGGAAGTTTACATACACTTAGGTTGGAGTCATTGAAACTCGTTTTTCAACCACTCCACAAACTTCTTGTTAACAAACTATAGTTTTGGCAAGTCGGTTAGGACATCTACTTTGTGCATGACACAAGTAATTCTTCCAACAATTGTTTACAGACAGATTATTTCACTTAAAGTTCACTGTATCGCAATTCCAGTGGGTCAGAAGTTTACATACACTAAGTTGACTGTGCATTTAAACAGCTTGGAAAATTCCAGAAAATGATGTCATGGCTTTAGAAGCTTCTGATAGGCTAATTGACATCATTTGAGTCAATTGGAGATGTACCTGTGGATGTATTTCAAGGCCTACCTTCAAACTCGGTACCTCTTTGCTTGACATCATGGGAAAATCAAAATAAATCAGCCGAGACCTCAGAAAAAAAAAATGTAGACCTCCACAAGACTGGTTCATCCTAGGGGGCAATTTCCAAACCCCTGAAGGTACCACGTTCATCTGTACAAACAATAGTATGCAAGTATAAACACCATGGGATCACGCAGCCGTCATACCGTTCAGGAAGGAGACGAGTTGTGTCTCCCAGAGATGAATGTACTTTGGTGCGAGAAGTGCAAATCAATCCCAGAACAACAGCAAAGGACCTTGTGAAGATGCTGTGGAAAACAGGTACAAAAGTATCTATATCCACAGTAAAAACGAGTTTTATGTCGACATAACCTGAAAGGCCGCTCAGCAAGGAAGAAGCCATTGCTCCAAAACCGCCATAAAAATGCCAGACTACGGTTTGCAACTGCACATGGGGACAAAGATCATACTTTTTGGAGAAATGTCCTCTGGTCTGATGAAATAAAAACAGAAATGTTTGGCCATAATGTCGTTATGTTATCGTTATGTTTTGAGGAAAAGGGGGGAGGCTTGCAAGCCGAAAAACACAATCCCAACCATGAAGCACAGGGGTGGCAGCATCATGTTGTGGGGGTGCTTTGCTGCAGGAGGGCCTTGTGCACTTCTCAATATAGATGGCATCATGAGGGAGGAAAATTCTGTGGATATATATCGAAGCAACACCTCAAGACATCAGTCAGGAAGTTAAAGCTTGGTCGCAAATGGGTCTTCCAAATGGACAATGACCCCAAGCATACTTCCAAAGTTGTGGCAAAATGGCTTAAGGACAACAAGGGCCAAGGTATTGGAGTGGCCTTCACAGAGCCCTGACCTCAATTCCATAAAAAATGTGTGGGCAGAACTGAAAAAGTGTGTGCGAGCAAAGAGGCCTACAAACCTGACTTAGTTACACCAGCTCTGTCAGGAGGAATGGGCCAAAATTCAACTTATTGTGGGAAGCTTGTGGAAGGCTACCCAAAAAGTTTGACCTAAGTTAAACAATTTAAAGGCAATGCTACCAAATACTAATTGAGTGTATGTAAACCTCTGACCCACTGGGAATGTGATGAAAAAAATAAAAGCTTAAATAAATCTTTCTCTCTACTATTATTCTGACATTTCACATTCTTAACATTTCGTGGTGATCCTAACTGACCTAAGACAGGGAACTTTTACTAGGATTAAATGTCAGGAATTGTGAAAAACTGAGTTGAAATGTATTTGGCTAAGATGTATGTAAACTTCCGACTTCAACTGTAGTATATGGATGAGCGATGGCCGAGCGGCATAGACAAGGCACAATAGATTGTATAAAATCATTATATACATATGATATGAGTAATGTATGATAAACATTATTAAAGTGGCATTATTTAAAGTGGCTAGTGATCCATTTTTTAAAGTGTCCAGTGATTGGGTCTGAATGTAGGCAGCAGCCTCTCTGAGTTAGTGATGGCTGTGATGGCCTTGAGATAGAAGCTGTTTTTCAGTCTCTCGGTCCCAGTGGTGTTCTACTATTGTCACTCTGATGGCATAATTTTGAGATATATGATAAAAACACTTTTTCTTATTATATCATAAAATGAATGTATTCCCAGTAGAAATACAACTTACACAACTTAGAATGCCACACATCCACTTTTGATGAACTATTAGCCATAGTAGAGAAGAGGTATTTTGTGGACGGATTTACATTTGTTCCTTTTTAGTTCATAAATCACACATGGCCCCAGGTAGCTCCTCTACCTTGGAACACATGGTATCAGGTAGCTCCTCTACCTTGGAACACATGGCCCCATGTAGCTCCTCTACCTTGAAACACATGGTCTCAGGTAGCTCCTCTACCTTGGAACACATGGTCTCAGGTAGCTCCTCTACCTTGGAACACATGGTCTCAGGTAGCTCCTCTACCTTGGAACACATGGTCTCAGGTAGCTCCTCTACCTTGGAACACATGGTCTCAGGTAGCTCCTCTACCTTGGAACACATGGTATCAGGTAGCTCCTCTACCTTGGAACACATGGCATCAGGTAGCTCCTCTACCTTGGAACACATGGTCTCAGGTAGCTCCTCTACCTTGGAACACATGGTCTCAGGTAGCTCCTCTACCTTGGAACACATGGTCTCAGGTAGCTCCTCTACCTTGGAACACATGGTCTCAGGTAGCTCCTCTACCTTGGAACACATGGCCCCAGGTAGCTCCTCCACCTTGGAACACATGGTATCACGTAGCTCCTCTACCTTGGAACACATGGTCTCAGGTAGCTCCTCTACCTTGGAACACATGGTCTCAGGTAGCTCCTCTACCTTGGAACACATGGCCCCAGGTAGCTCCTCTACCTTGGAACACATGGTATCAGGTAGCTCCTCTACCTTGGAACACATGGTCTCAGGTAGCTCCTCTACCTTGGAACACATGGTCTCAGGTAGCTCCTCTACCTTGGAAAACATGGTCTCAGGTAGCTCCTCTACCTTGGAACACATGGTATCAGGTAGCTCCTCTACCTTGGAACACATGGTCTCAGGTAGCTCCTCTACCTTGGAACACATGGTCTCAGGTAGCTCCTCTACCTTGGAACACATGATCTCAGGTAGCTCCTCTACCTTGGAACACATGGTCTCAGGTAGCTCCTCTACCTTGGAACACATGGTCTCAGGTAGCTCCTCTACCTTGGAACACATGGCCCCAGGTAGCTCCTCCACCTTGGAACACATGGTATCAGGTAGCTCCTCTACCTTGGAACACATGGTCTCAGGTAGCTCCTCTACCTTGGAACACATGGTCTCAGGTAGCTCCTCTACCTTGGAACACATGGCCCCAGGTAGCTCCTCTACCTTGGAACACATGGTCTCAGGTAGCTCCTCTACCTTGGAACACATGGTCTCAGGTAGCTCCTCTACCTTGGAACACATGGCCCCAGGTAGCTCCTCTACCTTGGAACACATGGCATCAGGTAGCTCCTCTACCTTGGAACACATGGCCCCAGGTAGCTCCTCTACCTTGGAACATATGGCCTCTGGTAGCTCCTCTACCTTGGAACACATGGTCTCAGGTAGCTCCTCTACCTTGGAACACATGGTCTCAGGTAGCTCCTCTACCTTGGAACACATGGTCTCAGGTAGCTCCTCTACCTTGGAACACAATAAATCAATAAATAAAAATATTAAATTATGTAGCATGCATCTTGCTAACTAACAGTCCGAGCTCTCTCCAGTGTCCTCGTTCCATGAAACATCCAGGAATAATGTGATTTAATACTATAAAATGCACATATAAAACTTTATTTCTATGCTAGTATGCATGCCAGGTATGTTCTTTCTACGGTTTAGAATCCCTTTGATATTGCCTCTTGGCAGCAGAGTCTAACGACTTCAGTGTCACGACCATAAACAGTAAAAAACAAGTTAGTAAGAAAGCAGCGTTCTCTTCCTCACCTCTTCCTCCAATCTCTCACTAATGTCCTGATGTGATTGCTGACGTGGGGTCCATAGTTTTAGCAGCGTATCAGTGTTGTCTCAATAGCTACAGATCAATCTGTGTCCCTCCCGACAGCCTCTGCATTGCAGGCACAATGTTGTGCTCTGCTCCCACTACGCCTGCACCTCCTTGTAGTGCACAGCCCTATTTGCACAGAGACAAGAGGAGCTCTGTTCAGCCAGCACAAACAACAAAGGAGAAGAAGGGGCCATTTATTCAAATCATCCTGACACCAGCTGCATAATGAATGTAAATATCCCATATATTCACACACACACACACAGGAATGGTTAAATCAATGTTGGATGTGTATTGTGTTCTGCGCACCTAATGCAGTGCTGAGTCTATAGTGTATCCTTCATCAATCACAGTCAGTCACAACCGTTTTGTAATTTAGATGTGAGGGAGTAGAGATCATGATCAACTCTTTTCTGAATCCTTCTACCACTGTAGGACTAATTACAATGCAGTATAGCAACATGTATTACCATCACAGAGTGTGTATATAAACATGGATAACCCTCACATAGTGTGTATATAAACAATGATAACCCTCACAGTGTATATAAACAATGATAACCCTCACAGAGTGTGTATATAAATATGGACAACCCTCACAGAGTGTGTATATAAACATGGATAACCCTCACATAGTGTGTATATAAACATGGATTGCCCTCACATAGTGTGTATATAGACATGGATTGCCCTCACATAGTGTGTATATAAACATAGATTGCCCTCACATAGTGTGTATATAAACATGGATAACCCTCACAGTGTATATAAACATGGATTGCCCTCACATAGTGTGTATATAAACATGGATTGCCCTCACATAGTGTGTATATAGACATGGATTGCCCTCACATAGTGTGTATATAAACATAGATTGCCCTCACATAGTGTGTATATAAACATGGATAACCCTCACAGTGTACATAAACATATATTGCCCTCACATAGTGTGTATATAAACATGGATTGCCCTCACATAGTGTGTATATAGACATGGATTGCCCTCACATAGTGTGTATATAGACATGGATTGCCCTCACATAGTGTGTATATAAACATGGATTGCCCTCACATAGTGTGTATATAAACATGGATAACCCTCACATAGTGTGTATATAAACATGGATTGCCCTCACATAGTGTGTATATAAACATGGATTGCCCTCACATAGTGTGTATATAAACATAGATTGCCCTCACATAGTGTGTATATAAACATAGATTGCCCTCACATAGTGTGTATATAAACATAGATTGCCCTCACATAGTGTGTATATAAACATAGATTGCCCTCACATAGTGTGTATATAAACATAGATTGCCCTCACATAGTGTGTATATAAACATAGATTGCCCTCACATAGTGTGTATATAGACATGGATTGCCCTCACATAGTGTGTATATAAACATAGATTGCCCTCACATAGTGTGTATATAGACATGGATTGCCCTCACATAACAATGTGATTTGTACTTTACTACTTTACTTTGCTATTTACTTTATATATGATTGAACACTGTCAAATGACTAGATATTATGATACTTACTTTATGTTATATATGATGCATCAGTGTGTTAATGACTAGATACTAGTTGGAACATAACTCTAAATTCTTCAGCGAAACCAATCTTTCATCAGGACAAAAATAGAATATGCAATCACTAGATGGAGCACAGTATTCTGAACGGTGTCACAATTCAGAGGAACTTCCCCATAGAATTAGGAATCAGAATACTAGAATGGACGTGAACCTTTTTAGGATGTTTATAAAGGTCTGACATTATGGTCAGGAAGTTGGTCGACCATGGTTAGCCAGTGCTGTGATAAGACCTTGTGTAAAATAATGAATTTGAAGAATGCATCTGCACTGTACGTTTGTTAGCAAGCTAGCTGGACACTTTTAGAGTAATGATTCTATTATTTTTTTTAAATTAACTGCTAAAATGCCAACATTCCATTCAAATAATGCGGTCAATCCCCAGCTGTACACTGACTGACATCAGTTGATGAAAGGACTTAGACAAGTTGTAAATGCAACAAGTAGCTACTGATATTGTACCAGATAATAGCACTCACAGCTTTCCAAGAAAACATTATTTTTTTAAAATTTATGGTCTGTTTACATAGGACAATTTGAATAAAACCCGTATAAACTGTGTTTCTAATTATATTACAGTACTTTAGGTTGACAATAATTATATTAAAATGGTTCTGATATATCACATGCTTTACGTTTATTTTCCTGCATAAGTAAAATCAAGATTATACCCTATACTGTCATTCATTCCAATTAGACCAGATTGAATTTCTCCCTGACCTATACAGCTGCTATGTTCATCCCATTCTGGAACTTTGAGGGTTTATGACATAGCCCCTCTAATAATTTAATAGATGCAGTAAAAGGGTAAATGGAACTCGACCAAAACAATGGAAATACCATGGAAACACATGTGGGAAAAATTGTTCTTTGCCCCCAAAATAAAAAATGTGCCTAAGATTTAGGCTACTGTTTATATGTGTATTTCACACTATGGAACATAATGTTTGTATGGATGTCAACATATATGTTTATGTCATCATCACCAATCAAATCAAATCAAACTTTATTTGTCACATGCGCCGAATACAACAAGTGTAGACTTTACCGTGAAATGCTGACTTACAAGCCCTTAAAGCCCGTAACCAACAGTGCAGTTCAAGAAGAGTTAAGAAAATATTTACCAAGTAGACTAAAATAAAAAGTAATAATAAAAAAGTAACACAATAAGAAAAACAATAATGAGGTTTTATACAGGAGGCAACGGTACCGAGTCAGAGCTCGGGGGTACAGGCTAGTTGAGGTAGCAGTTTAGCTTAGTCCCAGAGTCATTAGCTTAGTGATGAGCTTTGTGGGCACTATAGTGTTGAACGCTGTACTGTAGTCAATTAATAGCATTCTCACATAGGTGTTCCTTTTGTCCAGGTGGGAAAGGACAGTGTGGAGTGTGATTGAGATTGCGTCATCTGTGGATCTCTTGGGGTGGTATGCGAATTGGAGTGGGTCTAGGGTGTCCGGGAGGATGCTGTTGATGTGAGCCATGACCAGCCTTTCAAAGCACTTCATGGCTACCAACTTGAGTGCCACTGGGCAGTAATCATTTAGGCAGGTTACCTTCATTTCCTTGAGCACAGGGACTAAGGTGGTCTGCTTGAAACATGTTGGTATTACAGACTCGGTCAAGGAGAGGTTGAAAATGTCAGTGAAGACACTTGCCAGTTGGTCCATGCATGCTTTGAGCTCACGTCCTGGTAACCCGTCTGGCCCAGCGGCTTTGTGAATGTTGACCTGTTTAAAGGTTTTGTTCACATCGGCTACTGAATGCGTTATCACACAGTCATCCAGAACAGCTGGTGCTCTCATGCATGCTTCAGTGTTGCTTGCCTCGAAGTGAGCATAAAAGGCATTTAGTCACTGGGCAGCTTGCGTCTGAGTTTCCCTTTGTTGTCCATAATAGTTTTCAAGCTCTGCCACATCCGACGAGCGTCAGAGCCATTGTAGTAGGATTCAATCTTAATCCTCTATTGACGCTTTGCTTGTTTGATGGTTCGTCTGAGGGCATAGCGGGATTTCTTATAAGCGGCCGGATTAGTCTCTTGCTCCTTGAAATCGGCAGCTCTAGCCTTTAGCTCAATGCGTATGTTGCCTGTAATCCATGGCTTCTGGTTGGGATATGTACTTACAGTCACTGTGGCGATGACGTCGTCGATGCACTTATTGATGAAGCCATGACTGAGGTGGTGTACTCCTTAATGCCATTGGATGAATCACGGAACATATTCCAGTCTGTGCTAGCAAAACAGTGCTGTAGTGTGGCATCTGTGTCTGACCACTTCCCTATTGATCGAGTAACTGGTACTTCCTGCTTTAGTTTTTGCTTGTAAGCAGGAATCAGGAGGATAGAATTATGGTCAGATTTGCCAAATGGAGGGCGGGGGAGAGCTTTGTATGTATCTCTGTGTATGGAGTAAAGGCTGTCTAGGATTTTTTCCCCCTCTGATTGCACATGTGACATGCTGGTAAAAATTTGGTGGAACTGATTTAAGTTAGCCTGCATTAAAGTCCCCAGCCACTAAGAGTGCCACTTCTAGGTGAGCATTTTCTTCTTTGCTTATGGCCTTATAGAGTTGGTTGAGAGCGGTCTTAGTGCCAGCTTTGTTCTGTGGTGGTAAATAGACAGCTATGAATAATATAGATGAGACCTTTCATGGTAGATAGTGTGCTCTACAGCTTATCATAAGGTACTCTACCTCAGGTGAGCAATACCTCGAGACTTCTTTAATATTAGACATCATGCACCAGCTGTTATTGACAAATAGACACACACCCCCACCCCTCGTCTTACCAGAGGTAGCGTCTCTGTTCTGCCGGTGCATGGAAAATTCCGCTAGCTCTATATTGTCCATATCGTCATTCAGCCACGTCTCTGTGAAACATAAGATGTTACAGTTTTTAATTTCTCGTTGGTAGGATCATCTTAATCGTAGGTCATCAATTTTATTATCCAATGATTGTACGTTAGCAAGAAGAACGGATGGCAGTGGGAGTTGACTCGCTCGCCTATGGATCTTCAGAAGGATGCCTGATCTGCGGCCCCTTTTCCTGCGTATTTTCCTCGTGCAAAAGACGGGGATTTGGGCCTGTTCCAGTGAAAGCAGGATATCCTTCTCGTCCGACTCGTTAAAGGAGAACGTTTCTTCCAGTCCGCAGGGAGTAATCGCTTTTCTGATGTCCAGACGTTATTTTCGGTCATAAGTGTATGGTAGCAGCAACATTACGTACACAATAAGTAAAAAAAAACAGTTACAGTTACATAAAACGCAAAAAAAGCACAATTGGTTGGGAGAATGTAAAACCACAGCCATGTTCTTCAGCGCCATCTTCAACAGAAATAGTCCCTTTTCAACTGCATTACAGTTAAAAAACGACTTACAACCCCCACTTCCTCTGTGCTATCTATGTTTTTTCTCCCCAATTTCGTGGTATTCAATTTGTAGTTACAGTCTTGTCCCATCACTGCAACTCACGTATGGACTCGAAGGTCGAGAGCCATGCATCTCCTGAAACACAACCCAGCCAAGCCGCACTGCTTCTTAACACAACCCCTGCTTAACCCGGAATGGGTTACCCCATCATACCCCCCAATGGGGTAACCAAGGTAACCATGGGTTGTTTTAAGCCAAGGCGGGCAGGGTCATTACGTTCCATCTAATACCGACTGGGACTATAGGATCTGCATGGACTATACTCTTTTGAGTCAACTTGACCTTTGAGTTGAAAAATGAAACCGTCTTTACCGAGAGCAGCCATAAAGTTTAGAAGGTCTAATGAGTTCACATTAAGACATTGCTCATGTGAGCTCTATCCAGATGCCAACAGGGCTCTAGACCTTCATCATGGTGCAGAGGTTATACACACACACGCACACACACACACACACACACACACGCACACACGCACGCACGCACACACACACATACTCAAATGCATGCACACACACTCACGCAGAGAACACACACTCAGAAACACACATACGTAGAGGTTGTAAAGCAGCATCCGCCCCAAGAACACGGGAACTCACTGCAGATTCTCCGGCAGCCAGACAAACTCCCACAATTTACACTGTGCCACACCCTGACCTTAGAGATCCTTGTTATGTCTCTATTTTGGTTTGGTCAGGGCGTGAGTTGGGGTGGGCATTCTATGTTTTCTATGTTTTCTATTTCTTTGTGTATGGTTCTCAATCAGGGACAGCTGTCTATCGTTGTCTCTGAGTGGGAACCATACTTAGGCAGCCCTTTTTCCCTTCTGTGGGTGTGGGAAGTTGTCTTTGTTTGTAGCATTATAGCCCTGAGGCTTCACGGTCGTTTT
Organism: Oncorhynchus mykiss; assembly: GCF_057628025.1. Lineage (NCBI taxonomy): Eukaryota > Metazoa > Chordata > Actinopteri > Salmoniformes > Salmonidae > Oncorhynchus > Oncorhynchus mykiss. The sequence continues at coordinate 8,706,660 of NC_143046.1, read as the reverse complement.
TGTATGGTTATTGTTTTTGTCAGAAGTAAAGGAACATGTACGCCCACCACGCTGCGCTTTGGTCCTCCTCATTCAACGATCGTGACACAAACAAATACTTTGCTGTAGGTTTAAAACACATTCTGTTCCTGCTCTTCACAACTGAAGCCAGCTGGCTCCTTCTCTAGAAACAATCCATTGCTTTCTAAAAAAATGTGTTAGAGGTATTTGAGGATAGCATAATGTGCCTATTGTAGCAGCAGTAACTACATTTCTATAAACGTATACGGAGAGGAAGTGTCACGTTCTGACCCTAGTTACTGTGTTAATTGTTTGTTTTAGTTGGTCAGGACGTGCGTTGGGTGGGCATTCTATGTTTTGTGTATCTAGGTTGTTTTTCTGTGTTCGGCCTAGTATGATTCTCAATCAGAGGCAGGTGTCATTAGTTGTCTCTGATTGAGAATCATACTTGGGTAGCCTGAGTTTCACTGTTGTTTTGTGGGTGATTGTTTCCGTGTCTGTGTTTTACACCACACGGTACTGTTTTCGGTTTTCGTTATTTACGTTACGTTTATTGTTTTGTATGGAGTGTTCAGTTTATGTGTTTAAATAAACAACCATGGACACTTACCACGCTGCGCATTGGTCCTCCGATCCTTCTCTCTTCTCCTCCTCAGAAGAGGAGGACGAAAACCCTTTCAGGGAAACACACATCTACAAGTTATAATGTTATAACAAGTTATATACAGGCTTATACAGGAGCAGAAACAGGTCAAGAGCAGGAACAGAACATGTTTTAAACCTACATTTGTTTGCGACAGTGTAAATTGTGGGAGTTTGTCTGGCTGGCGGAGAATCTGCAGTGAGTTCCAGTGTTCTTGGGGCGGATGCTGCTGTACAACCTCTACGTATGTGTGTTTCTGAGTGTGTGTTCCCTTCGTGAGTGTGTGTGTGTGTGTGTGTGTGTGTGTGTGTGTGTGTGTGTGTGTGTGTGTGTGTGTGTGTGTGTGTGTGTGTGTGTGTGTGTGTGTGTGTGTGTGTGTATGTGTGTGTGTGTGTGTGTGTGTGTGGTATGTCCTAGTTAATGAGTATCTAAGTAGAGCTCTGTTGTCATCCTCACCTCTCCTAATCAATACCAGTCTTCTCTAACACACTGTCTGGTCATTTACTGCTGCCCACAGACTTTATGTGGATAGGTCAGACTGGATGCTGTCTTAAAAAAAAGCTTACAGCAGCATTTCAGCCTGAGCGCCAGGCAGTACAATCATTTTTTCTCATTTAGTATGCTGCATTGAATCAGAGTTGGGGGGGGGGTCATTGGTCATTGATTCCGGTGTAGACTACAGCCATTTACTTAGGCCAGTGTCTTTGCTATAGCTGTTGTATTTGGTGCTATACCTACTCTAGCTCATGGGCTAGTGTTGTTTTTTAAAATGTTTTAAATAAGGTGTTTTCTGAATGTGCTGACTGGAAAGGGGAAAGAAGTGGACATTTTTTAAAGTGCACACAAATCTTTTTGTTCAGTGTATGTTTACTGACTCCTGAAACACATGCATAAATGCGTTCTGTTGATAATCAATTTAAGTTTCTGTGTTTGTTCCGGGGTCTACTGTCTACTGTCTTCTTTCCCAAAAAGTTCAATTCAGTTTTAAAACATGAATGGGTCCAATTCACTACGCAGGCAGTAGTTTATTAACTCTCTTGACCACACCCTTTCCCAGTCTCCTCCCATTCACAAGGCAGGCAGTATGCTTGACCACATCCTTTCTCAGTCTCCTCCCACTCACAAGGCAGGCAATATGCTTGACCACACCCTTTCCCAGTCTTCTCCCATTCACAAGGCAGGCAATATGCTTGACCACACCCTTTCCCAGGCTCCTTCCACTCACAAGGCAGGCAATATGCTTGACCACACCCTTTCCCAGTCTCCTCCCATTCACAAGGCAGGCAATATGCTTGACCACACCCTTTCTCAGTCTCCTCCCACTCACAAGGCAGGCAATATGCTTGACCACACCCTTTCCCAGTCTCCTCCCATTCACAAGGCAGGCAATATGCTTGACCACACCCTTTCCCAGGCTCCTTCCACTCACAAGGCAGGCAATATGCTTGACCACACCCTTTCCCAGTCTCCTCCCATTCACAAGGCAGGCAATATGCTTGACCACACCCTTTCTCAGTCTCCTCCCACTCACAAGGCAGGCAATATGCTTGACCACACCCTTTCCCAGTCTCCTCCCATTCACAAGGCAGGCAATATGCTTGACCACACCCTTTCCCAGGCTCCTTCCACTCACAAGGCAGGCAATATGCTTGACCACACCCTTTCCCAGTCTCCTCCCATTCACAAGGCAGGCAATATGCTTGACCACACCCTTTCTCAGTCTCCTTCTACTCACAAGGCAGGCAATATGCTTGACCACACCCTTTCTCAGTCTCCTCCCACTCACAAGGCAGGCAATATGCTTAACCACACCTTTTCTCAGGCTCCTCCCACTCACAAGGCAGGCAATACGCTTGACCACAAACTTTCCCAGGCTCCTCCCATTCACAAGGCAGGCAATATGCTTGACCACACCCTTTCCCAGGCTCCTCCCACTCACAAGGCAGGCAATATGAAGACCACACCCTTTCTCAGTCTCCTCCCACTCACAAGGCAGGCAATATGCTTAACCACACCTTTTCTCAGGCTCCTCCCACTCACAAGGCAGGCAATATGCTTGACCACACCCTTTCCCAGTCTCCTCCCATTCACAAGGCAGGCAATATGCTTGACCACACCCTTTCCCAGGCTCCTCCCACTCACAAGGCTCACAGTATCACTGTACCGTTTACACCTTCTGTATCCTGTGCATGTGACAAACAAACATTTATTTGATTTGATATCGTGTGTGTTTACCACGTGGACTCACATGTGCATCCTTGAATAGATGGGTGGGACTAAAGGCTTGGCCTCTAGCGTCGAGCAATCCCGTATCCGGGAGCGTAATCATAGCCTCAAGCTCATTACCATAACGCAACGTTTCCTATTCATGAAAATCGCAAATTAAATGAAATAAATGTATTGAAACACAAGCTTAGCCTTTTGTTAACAACACTGTCATCTCAGATTTTCAAAATATGCTTTTCAACCAAAGCTACACAAGCATTTGTGTAAGAGTATTGATAGCCTAGCATAGCATTAAGCCTAGCATTCAGCAGGCAACATTTTCACAAAAACAAGAAAAGCATTCAAATAAAATAATTTACCTTTGAAGAACTTCAGATGTTTTCAATGACGAGACTCTTAGTTAGATAGCAAATATTCATTTTTTCCAAAAATAATATTTGTGTAGACGAAATAGCTCCGTTTTGTTCATCACGTTTGGCTAAGAAATACACCGGAAAATGCAGTCACTTACAACGCCAAACATTTTTCCAAATTAGCTCCATAATATCGACAGAAACATGGCAAACGTTGTTTAGAATCAATCCTCAAGGTGTTTTTCACATATCTATTCGATAATCTATCAGTGGTGGCAGTTGCCTTCTCATCAGAATCAAACGGAAAAATACTGCAGCTGGAGATTACGCAATAATTGTGACGGAGGACACCAAGCGACCACCTGGTAGATGTTGTCTCTTATGGTCAATCTTCCAATGATATGCCTACAAACACGTCACAATGCTGCATACACCTTGGGGAAAACGTGGAAAATGTAAGCTGACTCCTAGCTCCTTCACAGCCATATAAGGAGTCATTGCCATGAGGCGGTTTCAAAAAATGCGGCACTTCCTGATTAGATTTTTATCTGGGTTTTTTCTGTAACATCAGTTCTGTGGCACTCACAGACAATATCTTTGCAGTTTTGGAAACGTCAGAGTGTTTTCTTTCCAAAGCCGTCAATTATATGCATAGTCAAGCATCTTTTCATTACAAAATATCTTGTTTAAAACGGGAACGTTTTTCATCCCAAAATTACAATTGCGCCCCCTATATCCAAGAAGTTAAGATGGTGTGAACCATCAGGAATCAAGGTAAGACCCAGATGCAGACTGTGTCAGAGTAACAGTGTTTATTACGGCAACAGGGTAGGCACATGCCAGGTCATGGCAGGCAGGGGTCGATAACCGGAGAAGTGGGGGAAAGGTTCATGACGGCAGGCAGGCTCAGAGACAGGACAGGCAAGGGTCAAAACCAGGACGGCGAGAAAAAGAGAGACTGGGGGAAAAGCAGAAGCTTACAGAAAACCTCTGGTTGGCTTGACAAACAAGACGAACTGGCCACATACAAACATAAAACACAGGTATAAATACCCAGGGGATAATGGGGAGGATGGGCAACACCTGGAGGGGGGTGGAGACAATCACAAAGGCAGGTGAAACAGATCAGGGAGTGACAGTGAACGATGCTGAATGGATGTAGACAAAGTAGAGCTCTCCAGTAGGTGTACCAAAACATTCAAGGACCATTTTCTCAAAAGTGTGGTTACAAGTTTATCAACTTTCAGAATTACTTTCCCATTGTTCCTCAACTACAGTGTATGATATACCATTTTCTACCTCTGAGTCTCTACTTTTATCCAACGTAAAAAACACCATTTCAAATTTAGCTAAATAAGACAGAATCGAGGTGGTCGGTCAAGTATGTCTCACCATCCCCTCTTCTCTCTCTGTGAGATATGTCTCACCATCCCCTCTTCTCTCTCTGTGAGATATGTCTCACCATCTCCTCTTCTCTCTCTCTGTGAGATATGTCTCACCATCTCCTCTTCTCTCTCTGTGAGATATGTCTCACCATCCCCTCTTCTCTCTGTGAGATATGTCTCACCATCTCCTCTTCTCTCTCTATGAGATATGTCTCACCATCCCCTCTTCTCTCTCTGTGAGATATGTCTCACCATCCCCTCTTCTCTCTGTGAGATATGTCTCACCATCCCCTCTTCTCTCTCTGTGAGATATGTCTCATCACCACCTCTTCTCTCTCTGTGAGATATGTCTCACCACCACCTCTTCTCTCTCTGTGAGATATGTCTCACCATCCCCTCTTCTCTCTGTGAGATATGTCTCACCATCCCCTCTTCTCTCTCTGTGAGATATGTCTCATCATCCCCTCTTCTCTCTCTGTGAGATATTTCTCATCATCCCCTCTTCTCTTTCTGTGAGATATTTCTCACCATCCCCTCTTCTCTCTCTGTGAGATATGTCTCACCACCACCTCTTCTCTCTCTGTGAGATATGAAGGGATGACACCAGCTATGATTAGGCTACATATTGGAGACATGTCTGTGCAGTAGCAGGCTATTAATTAGTGGTTGCAGTGTGTAGCGTGAGAGGCTAGAGGACTCCAGTTCAACACCTGCAGAGAGGAGTTAAGTGACCGATTAATGGCTCAATTGGCAGGGACAATATGAGTGGCTACGGCAGGTCAGAAAGGGCAGTGTGGAGTGCGATTGAGATTGTGTCATCTGTGGATCTGTTTTGGGCGGTATGCAAATTGGAGTGTGTCTAGGGTATGTGGCAGGATGCTGTTGATGTGAGCCTTGATCAGCCTTTCAGAGCACTTCATGGCTACCAATGTGAGTGCTACGGGGCGGTGATAATTTAGGCAGGTTAGCTTCGCTTCCTTGGGTACAGGGACTATGATGGAGTGCTTGAAACCTGTAGGTATTACAGACTCCACGCGTGCTTTGAGTACACGTCCTGGTAATCCGTCTGGCCCAGTGGCTTTGTGAATGCTGACCTGTTAAAAGGTCTTGCTCACATCGGCTACCGAGAGCGTTATCACAGGGTCGTCCAGAACAGCTGGTGCTCTAATGCATGCTTCAGTGTTGCTTGCCTCGAAGCGAGAATAAAAGGCATTTAGCTCATCTGGTAGGCTCGTGTCACTGGGCAGCTCACGTCTGGGTTTCCCTTTGCAGTCTGTAATAGTTTTCAAGCCCTGCCACATCCGACGAGCATCAGAGCCGGTGTTGCAGAATTCAATCTTAATCCTGTATTGACGCATTGCTTGATTGACGGTTCGTCTGAGGCATGCATTGTGAAGCTAAAGTATTCTTTCAAGCTATTTCCTTTTCAGAGTAGATTCACTCAGCCAAGGTCACTGAGCTTTAGACTAAAGTGAGTTTGTAAAATACTTTTTTGGATTCATTATATAGTCAGTTTTGACTATAGTGAATATTAATGATGAACAAGGATTCTGTTTACAATTTTAATTAATCCCAATCCTTCTATAGTTATCTTTTCAACAAATTCTAATTTTAGCCTACAGTGTAGGATTGGGAGGGAGGTTTAGAATAGGTATAGGGCCAGATTATTATATAATTATCTGTATCTAACAATTATAATGGTACATTGGAGGATTGGGTGGAGGTACACTACATGGCCAGAAGTATGTGGACACCTGCTCGTCGAACATCTCATTCTAGAAATCATGGGTATTAATATGGAGTTGCCCCCCCTTTGTTGCTATAACAGCCGCCACTCTTCTGGGCAGGCTTTCCTCTAGATGTTGGACTTGCTTCCATTCAGCCACAAGAGCGTTAGTGATGTTGGGCGACTAGGCCTGGCTCACAGTCGGCGGTCCAATTCATCCCAAAGGTGTTTGATGGGGTTGAGGTCAGGGTTCTGTGCAGGCCAGTCAAGTTCTTCCATACCGATCTCGACAAACCATGTCTGTATGGATCTCGCTTTGTGCCTGGGGGAATTGTCATGCTGAAACAGGAAAGGGCCTTCCCGAAACTGTTGCCACAAATTTGGAAGCACAGAATTGTCTAGAATGTCATTGTATGCTGTGGTGGTAAGATTTCCCTTCACTGGAACTAAGGGCCCAGCCCGAGCCATGAAATACAGTCCCAGACCATTATTCCTCCTACACCAAACTTTACAGTTGGCACTGTGCATTCGGGCAGGTAGCGTTCTCCTGGCATCTGCCAAACAGAGATTAGTTGTCCGGACTACCAGATGGTGAAGCGTGATTCGTTACACCAGAGAACGTGTTTCCACTGGCAGTGTGCCCTACCAGTTCGTGGCTGAGCCGTTGTTGCTCCTAGACATTTCCACTTCACAATAACAGCACTTACAGTTGACCGGGGCAGCTCTAGCAGTGCAGGAATTTGACGAACTGACTTGTTGGAAAGGTAGCATCCAATGACGGTGCCACGTTGAAAGTCACTGAGCTCTTCAGTAAGGCCATTCTACTGCCAATGATGGTACATGGAGATTGCATGTCTGTGTGCTCGGTTTTATACACCTTTCAGTAACGGGTGTGGGTGAAATAGCCGAATCCACAAATTTGAAGGGGTGTCCACATACTGTTGTATATCTAGTGTAGGTAGGTATAAATGCAATATACTGTAGGATTGGGAGGAGGTAGGTAGGTATAGATATACTGTAGGATTGGGAGGAGGTAGGTAGTTATAGATATGCTGTAGGATTGGGAGGAGGTAGTTATACATATGCTGTAGGATTGGGAGGAGGTAGGTATAGATATACTGTAGGATTGGGAGGAGGTAGGTAGGTAGGTATGTAAGTATATATATACTGTAGGATTGGGAGGAGGTAGGTAGTTATAGATATGCTGTAGGATTGGGAGGAGGTAGGTAGGTATAGATATACTGTAGGATTGGGAGGAGGTAGGTAGGTAGGTATGTAAGTATATATATACTGTAGGATTGGGAGGAGGTAGGTAGTTATAGATATGCTGTAGGATTGGGAGGAGGTAGTTAGGTAGGTATGTAAGTATATATATACTGTAGGATTGGGAGGAGGTAGGTAGGTATAGATATACTGTAGGATTGGGAGGAGGTAGGTAGGTATAGATATACTGTAGGATTGGGAGGAGGTACGTAGGTAGTTATAAATATGCTGTAGGATTGGGAGGAGGTACGTAGGTATAGATATACTGTAGGATTGGGAGGAGGTAGGTAGGTAGTCATAAATATGCTGTAGGATTGGGAGGAGGTACGTAGGTATAGATATACTGTAGGATTGGGAGGAGGTAGGTAGGTATAGATATACTGTAGGATTGGGAGGAGGTAGGTAGGTAGTCATAAATATGCTGTAGGATTGGGAGGAGGTACGTAGGTATAGATATACTGTAGGATTGGAACGAGGTAGGTATTATTGATATTACTATTATTATTATTATTAGAATATTGTTAATATGAATATTAGTATTATTATTATATTATTAATATGAATATTATTATTATATTATTATTCAGATTATTACTATAGATTGGAAGAGACTGAGAGTGTATAATAACTTAGATGAGATTTTCACAGATATTTCCTGTACCTACAGGAAAATGCACTGTGATAAGGTGAGAGACCAGACACAACATCAAACATCCACATTACTGAAAAACAAAACAAGAATGACAGCTTGAGGAGTCTGACCCCTCCCTTCCACATTACACAGCTGTCCCTCCTACACTCAATGGTACACATCATCTTAATGTCCATGGTCCCTGAGCTTTGTTTATTTTACACAGTTAGTTACATTTCCCTAACTTGTCAATATTTCCCGTTCCCGAATGAGCGAGTCCATAATGTCCTCCTTATTTGCTCAGAAAGGTCAGTGCCTGTGGCACAAATTTGTTTTTGTACCTGACCAATTTACACTCTGGGAGTCTGCAAAGCTTCCTGGATGGCAGTAGCATAAACTCTGAGTTGAGGAAATGGGAAGGGTCCTCTGAATTTGTGTTTGGTAGATCATTTCATCATTATTAAACACAAGGCATCTATAATCAGTCATTAATTACTTAATCACTATAATGAGCCAGACGTCATCATTTGGCTGAATGTGACATAGCAAGAATTTGGAAGATCTTGCAGATGAAATGCATTGGAAACAGGATGGAAAAAGACCAGGGGAAAAGGAACTGCAAAGCAGTCACGATGAGGCAAGACCTCCTTCAATCCTCTGTGGTCTCTCTATGATGATGCAAGACCTCCTCCAATCCTCTGTGGTCTCTCTATGATGATGCAAGACCTCCTTCAATCCTCTGTGGTCTCTCTATGATGATGCAAGACCTCCTCCAATCCTCAGTGGTCTCTCTGTGATGATGCAAGACCTCCTTCAATCCTCTGTGGTCTCTCTATGATGATGCAAGACCTCCTCCAATCCTCAGTGGTCTTTCTATGATGATGCAAGACCTCCTCCAATCCTCAGTGGTCTCTCTATGATGAGGCAAGACCTCCTTCAATCCTCTGTGTTCTCTCTATGATGATGCAAGACCTCATCCAATCCTCTGTGGCCTCTCTATGATGATGCAAGACCTCCTCCAATCCTCTGTGGTCTCTCTATGATGATGCAAGACCTCCTCCAATCCTCTGTGGTCTCTCTATGATGATGCAAGACCTCCTCCAATCCTCAGTGGTCTATTTATGATGATGCAATACCTTATCCAATCCTCAGTGGTCTATTTATGATGTTGCAAGACCTCCTCCAATCCTCAGTGGTCTCTCTATGATGATGCAAGTCTTCTCCAATACTCTGTGGTCTATTTATGATGATGCAAGTCTTCCTCCAATCCTCAGTGGTCTATTTATGATGATGCAAGACCTCCAATCCTCTGTGGTCTCTCTATGATGATGCAAGTCTTCCTCCAATCCTCTGTGGTCTATTTATGATGATGCAAGTCTTCCTCCAATCCTCTGTGGTCTATTTATGATGATGCAAGACCTCCTCCAATCCTCTGTGGTCTCTCTATGATGATGCAAGACCTCCTCCAATCCTCTGTGGTCTCTCTATGATGATGCAAGACCTCCTCCAATCCTCTGTGGTCTCTCTATGATGATGCAAGACCTCCTCCAATCCTCAGTGGTCTATTTATGATGATGCAAGACCTCCTCCAATCCTCAGTGGTCTATTTATGATGTTGCAAGACCTCCTCCAATCCTCAGTGGTCTCTCTATGATGATGCAAGTCTTCCTCCAATCCTCAGTGGTCTATTTATGATGATGCAAGACCTCCTCCAATCCTCAGTGGTCTATTTATGATGTTGCAAGACCTCCTCCAATCCTCAGTGGTCTCTCTATGATGATGCAAGTCTTCCTCCAATCCTCAGTGGTCTATTTATGATGATGCAAGACCTCCAATCCTCTGTGGTCTCTCTATGATGATGCAAGTCTTCCTCCAATCCTCTGTGGTCTATTTATGATGATGCAAGTCTTCCTCCAATCCTCTGTGGTCTATTTATGATGATGCAAGACCTCCTCCAATCCTCTGTGGTCTCTCTATGATGATGCAAGTCTTCCTCCAATCCTCTGTGGTCACTTTATGACAATGCAAGGCCTTCTCCAATCCTCTGTTTTCTCTTTATCATAATGCAATACCTCCTCCAACTCTCTGTGGTCTATTTATGACGATACAAGACCTCTTCCAATCCTCTGTGGATCGATTTGAGCATTTTGTTAATGGTGGCTTTGTGACTGCAGCGGTCCTGTCAAAACGTACTTGATGGCGAAGGAGCCTGTGACTGCCTGACTGCCTGTCTGCCTGTCTGACTGCCTGACTGCCTGCCTGTCTGCCTGCCTGCCTGCCTGACTGCTTGGGATTGCCTGTCTGCCTGCCTGCCTGCCTGTCGGCCTCTACACTGCAGCATGTGACAAGACTAATGGTATACCAGGTTGGGGAGTTTTATTTCCCTCACTTTCTCTCCATCTCTCTCTCTCGCTCTCTCGCTCTCTCTCTGTCTCTCTACCTCTCCCTATCTCTCCACCTCCATCTCCTCCTCTCTCTCTCTCTCCACCTCCTTCTCCTCTCTCTCTCTCTCTCTCTCTCTCTCCACCCGCCTCTCCTTCTCCTCCTCCTCTCTCCCTTGTCAGACAGTTTTGCGGTGGCTCCACATAGTGATGATCTTGTGTTGCCATAATGAAGCTAGCTGCTCCTTCATATCTAAACCCCATTCTGTCACACTCCCACCCCGCCCCACCCGACCAGTGAAATATACATCAAACCTCCACTATAAAGAGTGTGTGCAGCCAGCATGGCGCTGCTATAGGCACAACTATAATGGAGACAGAGATTGATGGTCGGGACCAGGTGTGTTTTTGAATCCTACCTGATTTAATAGCTTTTCCCCTCCACCACCAAGTCAAGCCAACAGAGGGGAGGAGAGAGTGGAGGGGAGGGAAGTGGAGGGAGTGGAGTGGAGTGGAGTGGAGGGAGTGGAGTGGAGTGGAGTGGAGTCGAGGGAGGGAGGGAGGGGACAGAGTGGAGGGAGTAGAGGGGAGGGAGGGAGGGGAGTGGAGGGAGTGGAGGAAAGTGTAGGGAGGGAGGGAGTGGAGGGGAATGGAGGGAAGTGGAGAGAGTGGAGGGGAGTGAGTGAATTGGAATAGAGGGAGTGGATGGGAATGGAGGGGAGGGGAGGGGAGTGGACTGAGTGGAGGGAGTGGAGGGGAATGGAGGGAAGTGGAGGGAAGTGGAGGGGAGTGGAGGGGGTGGATAGGAATAGAGGGAGTGGAGGGGAGGGAGTGGAGGGGAGGGAGTGGAGGGGAGTGGAGGGAGTGGAGGGAAGTGGAGGGGAGGGAGTGGATGGGAATGGAGGGGAGGGGAGTGGACAGAGTGGAGGGAGTGGAGGGGAATGGAGGGAAGTGGAGGGAGTGGAGGGAGTGGAGGGGAATGGAGGGAAGTGGAGGGGAGTGGAGGAGAATAGAGGGAAGTGGAGGGGAGTGAGTGGAGTGGAGGGAAGTGG
>NC_143046.1:7922500-7940000 GCF_057628025.1 Oncorhynchus mykiss | reverse complement strand
AGTGATCTGCTACTACGTCTCTACTCTATAAAGTGATCTGCTACTACGTCTCTACTCTATAAAGTGATCTGCTACTACGTCTCTACTCTATAAAGTGATCTGCTACCACGTCTCTACTCTATAAAGTGATCTGCTACTACGTCTCTACTCTATAAAGTGATCTGCTACTACGTCTCTACTCTATAAAGTGATCTGCTACTACGTCTCTACTCTATAAAGTGATCTGCTACCACGTCTCTACTCTATAAAGTGATCTGCTACCACGTCTCTACTCTATAAAGTGATCTGCTACCACGTCTCTACTCTATAAAGTGATCTGCTACCACGTCTCTACTCTATAAAGTGATCTGCTACTACGTCTCTACTCTATGAAGTGATCTGCTACTACGTCTCTACTCTATAAAGTGATCTGCTACCACGTCTCTACTCCATAAAGTGATCTGCTACCACGTCTCTACTCTATAAAGTGATCTGCTACTACGTCTCTACTCTATAAAGTGATCTGCTACCACATCTCTACTCTATAAAGTGATCTGCTACTACGTCTCTACTCTATAAAGTGATCTGCTACTACCTCTCTACTCTATAAAGTGATCTGCTACTACGTCTCTACTCTATAAAGTGATCTGCTACTACCTCTCTACTCTATAAAGTGATCTGCTACTACGTCTCTACTCTATAAAGTGATCTGCTACTACCTCTCTACTCTATAAAGTGATCTGCTACTACGTCTCTACTCTATAAAGTGATCTGCTACCACGTCTCTACTCTATAAAGTGATCTGCTACCACGTCTCTACTCTATAAAGTGATCTGCTACTACCTCTCTACTCTATAAAGTGATCTGCTACTACGTCTCTACTCTATAAAGTGATCTGCTACTACGTCTCTACTCTATAAAGTGATCTGCTACTACGTCTCTACTCTATAAAGTGATCTGCTACTACGTCTCTACTCTATAAAGTGATCTGCTACTACGTCTCTACTCTATAAAGTGATCTGCTACTACCTCTCTACTCTATAAAGTGATCTGCTACTACCTCTCTACTCTATAAAGTGATCTGCTACTACGTCTCTACTCTATAAAGTGATCTGCTACTATGTCTCTACTCTATAAAGTGATCTGCTACTACGTCTCTACTCTATAAAGTGATCTGCTGCTACGACTCTACGTCTCTACTCTATAAAGTGATCTGCTACTACCTCTCTACTCTATAAAGTGATCTGCTACTACGTCTCTACTCTATAAAGTGATCTGCTACTACCTCTCTACTCTATAAAGTGATCTGCTACTACGTCTCTACTCTATAAAGTGATCTGCTACTACCTCTCTACTCTATAAAGTGATCTGCTACTACCTCTCTACTCTATAAAGTGATCTGCTACTACGTCTCTACTCTATGAAGTGATCTGCTACTACGTCTCTACTCTATAAAGTGATCTGCTACTACGTCTCTACTCTATAAAGTGATCTGCTACTACGTCTCTACTCTATGAAGTGATCTGCTACTACGTCTCTACTCTATAAAGTGATCTGCTACCACGTCTCTACTCTATAAAGTGATCTGCTACTACGTCTCTACTCTATAAAGTGATCTGCTACTACCTCTCTACTCTATGAAGTGATCTGCTACTACCTCTCTACTCTATGAAGTGATCTGCTACTACGTCTCTACGTCTCTACTCTATAAAGTGATCTGCTACTACGTCTCTACGTCTCTACTCTATGAAGTGATCTGCTACTACGTTTCTACGTCTCTACTCTATGAAGTGATCTGCTACTACGTCTCTACTCTATAAAGTGATCTGCTACTACGTCTCTACTCTATAAAGTGATCTGCTACTATGTCTCTACTCTATAAAGTGATCTGCTACTACGTCTCTACTCTATGAAGTGATCTGCTACTACGTCTCTACTCTATAAAGTGATCTGCTACTACGTCTCTACGTCTCTACTCTATGAAGTGATCTGCTACTACGTCTCTACGTCTCTACTCTATGAAGTGATCTGCTACTACGTCTCTACTCTATGAAGTGATCTGCTACCACGTCTCTACTCTATAAAGTGATCTGCTACTACGTCTCTACTCTATAAAGTGATCTGCTACTACCTCTCTACTCTATAAAGTGATCTGCTACTACGTCTCTACTCTATGAAGTGATCTGCTACTACGTCTCTACTCTATAAAGTGATCTGCTACTACGTCTCTACTCTATGAAGTGATCTGCTACTACGTCTCTACTCTATAAAGTGATCTGCTACTACGTCTCTACTCTATGAAGTGATCTGCTACTACGTCTCTACTCTATGAAGTGATCTGCTACTACCTCTCTACTCTATGAAGTGATCTGCTACTACGTCTCTACGTCTCTACTCTATGAAGTGATCTGCTACTACGTCTCTACTCTATAAAGTGATCTGCTACCACGTCTCTACTCTATGAAGTGATCTGCTACTACGTCTCTACTCTATAAAGTGATCTGCTACTACCTCTCTACTCTATAAAGTGATCTGCTACTACGTCTCTACTCTATAAAGTGATCTGCTACTACGTCTCTACTCTATAAAGTGATCTGCTACTACGTCTCTACATCTCTACTCTATAAAGTGATCTGCTACCACGTCTCTACTCTATAAAGTGATCTGCTACTACGTCTCTACTCTATAAAGTGATCTGCTACCACGTCTCTACTCTATAAAGTGATCTGCTACCACATCTCTACTCTATGAAGTGATCTGCTACTACGTCTCTACTCTATAAAGTGATCTGCTACTACCTCTCTACTCTATAAAGTGATCTGCTACTCCGTCTCTACTCTATAAAGTGATCTGCTACCACGTCTCTACTCTATAAAGTGATCTGTTTCTTACCGTTAGAGTTCCATCTCAGATCAGGTTCAGAAATTCTTTAATATCAAGAGTTTGGGACTATAAGGTTCTATCCGGATTTGTGTCAAAATTTGAGTTATGAACAAAACCGTTTTCTGGTCAATGTTCCTTACCTACAGTGCATTAGCAAAGTATTCATACCCCTTAATTTTTTTCCACGTTTTGTTACGTTACAGCCGTATTTACACAAATATTCAGACCCTTTGCTATGAGACTTGAAATTGAGCTCAGGTGCATCTTGTTTCCATCGATCATCCTTGAGATGAGTCCATCTGTGGTAAATTCAATTGATTGGACATGATTTGGAAAGGCACACACACCTGTCTACATAAACTCTCACAGTTGACAGTCCATGTCAGAGCAAAAACCAAGCCACGAGGTCGAAGGAATTGTGCACAGAGCTCCGAGACAGGATTATGTTTATGTGTGTGTGTGTGTGTGTGTGTGTGTGTGTGTGTGTGTGTGTGTGTGTGTGTGTGTGTGTGTGTGTGTTTGTGCAGGCGTGTGTGTGTGTGTGTGTGTTTGTGTGTGTGTGTGTGTGTGTGTGTGTGTGTGTGTGTGTGTGTGTGTGTTTGTGCAGGCATGTGTGTGTGTGTGCGGAAACAGAGCGGAGGTAATGAGAGTCTCTACCTGATCGATTCCAGATGCCCTTGCAAATTATCTTTGTCAACAGCAATCTGGTCAACTCTGGCAGTGGCTTGGCGACTGAGTCAAGTCAGGTGTTCCCCAGCTTGTCTGTACTGTAGTACTTACTCTAAAGTTGAAGACAGCTGCGTATAGATTGAGAAATCTGTGAACCAAGCAGCACAAGTAATCTCCAAATGTATATTATAATCAATTTATATGTATATGATTACATATGTATATTATTATTTTCTCTCCTTATATGGCAAATTATGGTGTTTTCCAAAAGAAGGGCACCAGAAGGTTGTGCTTTGACTCACGTCTCCTGATCCCTGAGCTAAATAAAAGTCTAAGTAAATAAAAACATAGAAGCTTTAGTTTTTAGATGATAGTCTACAGTACAGACAAAGTGGAGTGGAGTCTCAACTTCACAACCAGTATGTTCTTGACTCATCGGTAAATCATCGGTAAATCCCAAATGGCACCCTATTCCCTTTATAGTGCACTACTTTTAACCAAGGCCCCTATATAGGGACTAGTGCACTACTTTTAACAAGGGCCCCTATATAGGGACTAGTGCACTACGTTTAACCAGGGCCCCTATATAGGGACTAGTGCACTACTTTTAACCAGGGCCCCTATATAGGGACTAGTGCAATACTTTTAACCAGGGCCCCTATATAGGGACTAGAGCACTACTTTTAACAAGGGCCCAAGGGTCTTCACACACTTTAAAGTCCACTGGTAGGATCACTGTACTGATTGCGCTTTTTTCCCCATTTAGTATCTTTTAAAATCGTTTAGGCCGTTACGCTATTTAGTTCATAGAGGGATTATGTGAGGGGAACAAAATATATATTGGGATAAAAAAAAATCCCATTAATCTATATAAGAGAGAAGATGATGAGAGATATTACATTTTATAATGCTTGAACATCTTGATATTAAACTCTGTTCTCTGTCTCTCTCTCTCTCTCTCTCTCTCTCTCTCTCTCTCTCTCTCTCTCTCTCTCTCTCTCTCTCTCTCTCTCTCTCTCTCTCTCTCTCTCTCTCTCTCTCTCTCTCTCTCTTCCACTCTCCCAAATCTCAGGATCAAACTACTGTATCCATAATCTCTGCATGGTTTAGAAGCTAACTGTTGAGTTGGATTGCCAGGCACAGACTTCCCTGTACGATGAACTCTGACAGTAAGAGGACTTCCCTGTACGATGAACTCTGACAGTAAAAGGACTTCCCTGTAGGATGAACTCTGACAGTAAGAGGACTTCCCTGTAGGATGAACTCTGACAGTAAAAGGACTTCCCTGTAGGATGAACTCTGACAGTAAGAGGACTTCCCTGTAGGATGAACTCTGACAGTAAAAGGACTTCCCTGTAGGATGAACTCTGACAGTAAGAGGACTTCCCTGTAGGATGAACTCTGACAGTAAGAGGACTTCCCTGTATGATGAACTCTGACAGTAAGAGGACTTCCCTGTAGGATGAACTTTGACAGTAAGAGGACTTCCCTGTAGGATGTACTCTGACAGTAAAAGGACTTCCCTGTAGGATGAACTCTGACAGTAAGAGGACTTCCCTGTAGGATGAACTTTGACAGTAAAAGGACTTCCCTGTAGGATGAACTCTGACAGTAAGAGGACTTCCCTGTAGGATGAACTCTGACAGTAAGAGGACTTCCCTGTAGGATGAACTCTGACAGTAAGAGGACTTCCCTGTAGGATGAACTTTGACAGTAAGAGGACTTCCCTGTAGGATGTACTCTGACAGTAAAAGGACTTCCCTGTAGGATGAACTCTGACAGTAAGAGGACTTCCCTGTAGGATGAACTCTGACAGTAAGAGGACTTCCCTGTAGGATGAACTCTGACAGTAAGAGGACTTCCCTGTGAGACCTGCAGGGGAGATAGAGATAGTGACACTACGGTAGATCCAAGGCATTCGAGCTTCAGTAATGCTATTTGGGCCCTACTCCAGTTCACCGCTCTCTGAGACATTAGGAACTCTGTGGTATTTGTAAGTAACCTTTTTTGGTTCGTTCTGAATGCACTGTGAAGGCTCAGTACGGAGGAGACAGAGGTCTGGTTGACATTTGAAAGATGTTGTGTTGTGGAGCACAGCTCCGGCCCTGGAAGGCAGCTGGAGACCTAGATGGATGTAAACCAGTTTACAACATTCCATAGCCTGGTTAAACCAGACAGAAAGACTTAAACCAGTGTAGCTACAGATTTCATTCTGGTTTAAACAGGCTATAATTTCTCAACAAACATGTCATTCTTCTCAAGTTAACCTACAGTCAGGAAACAAAGTAGAAAACAGAACACTAAGGGCAGTTTGTGTCTGGGAAACCTGTCCTTCACCAGAGACAGTACTAGTACGGTAAATTAGTCCAATCTAATCAATAGTTACACTTGAGATGTTACCCTGAATCATCCCATTTAACACCTCTCCCATCCCTCTCCTCCATCCCTCTCCTCCCAACCCTCTCCTCCATCCCTCTCCTCCAACCCTCTCCTCATCCCTCTCCTCCATCCCTCTCCTCATCCCTCTCCTCATCCCTCTCCTCATCCCTCTCCTCCAAACCTCTCCTCATCCCTCTCCTCATCCCTCTCCTCCTTCCCTCTCCTCCTTCCCTCTCCTCCATCCCTCTCCTCATCCCTCTCCTCCACCCCTCTCCTCATCCCTCTCCTCCATCCCTCTCCTCCTTCCCTCTCCTCATCCCTCTCCTCCTTCCCTCTCCTCTTCCCTCTCCTCCTTCCCTCTCCTCCATCCCTCTCCTCCAACCCTCTCCTCATCCCTCTCCTCCATCCCTCTCCTCATCCCTCTCCTCCATCCCTCTCCTCCAACCCTCTCCTCCATCACTCTCCTCATCCCTCTCCTCATCCATCTCCTCATCCCTCTCCTCCATCCCTCTCCTCATCCCTCTCCTCCATCCCTCTCCTCATCCCTCTCCTCCAACCCTCTCCTCCTTCCCTCTCCTCCTTCCCTCTCCTCCATCCCTCAGCTCCATCCCCCTCCTCCTTCCCTCTCCTCCATCCCTCTCCTCCTTCCCTCTCCTCTTCCCTCTCCTCCTTCCCTCTCCTCCATCCCTCTCCTCATCCCTCTCCTCCATCCCTCTCCTCCATCCCTCTCCTCCTTCCCTCTCCTCATCCCTCTCCTCCTTTCCTCTCCTCATCCCTCTCCCACTTCCCTCTCCCCCTTCCCTCTCCTCCATCCCTCTCCTCATCCCTCTCCTCCTTCCCTCTCCTCCTTCCCTCTCCTCCATCCCTCTCCTCATCCCTCTCCTCCAACCCTCTCCTCATCCCTCTCCTCATCCCTCTCCTCATCCCTCTCCTCCTTCCCTCTCCTCCATCCCTCTCCTCATCCCTCTCCTCATCCCTCTCCTCCTTCCCTCTCCTCCTTCCCTCTCCTCCTTCCCTCTCCTACAACCCTCTCCTCATCCCTCTCCTCATCCCTCTCCTCCTTCCCTCTCCTCCTTCCCTCTCCTCATCCCTCTCCTCCTTCCCTCTCCTCCTTCCCTCTCCTCCATCCCTCTCCTCATCCCTCTCCTCCTTCCCTCTCCTCCTTCCCTCTCCTCCATCCCTCTCCTCCATCCCTCTCCTCCTTCCCTCTCCTCCATCCCTCTCCTCCATCCCTCTCCTCCATGATATTGTTTCACAAACCTGTAAGGTGCTTCATGGTGATAATGTTAAAGGATAAATATACTGTGGACCTCAATAAGGGGGAATCCCATGTGAGAATAGAGGGAATCCCGTGTGAGAATAGAGGGAATCCCGTGTGAGAATAGAGGGAATCCCGTGTGAGAATAGAGGGAATCCCGTGTGAGAATAGAGGGAATCCCGTGTGAGAATAGAGGGAATCTCGTGTGAGAATAGAGGGAATCCCATGTGAGAATAGAGGGAATCCCGTGTGAGAATAGAGGGAATCCCATGTGAGAATAGAGGGAATCCCGTGTGAGAATAGAAGGAATCCCGTGTGAGAATAGAGGGAATTCCGTGTTTTCTGACATTGACCTGAAGCAACTTTAGTGTTAGCTTCTTTGCATTTATAACTTTAGTGTTAGTTTCCTCACATTTATAACTGTCTCTCTAGTGTTAGTTTCCTTATATTTATAACTTTAGTGTTAGTTTCCTTATATTTATAACTTTAGTGTTAGTTTCCTTCCATTTATAACTTTAGTGTTAGTTTCGTTACATTTATAACTGTCTCTCTAGTGTTAGTTTCCTTCCATTTTGTATCATTCCGTTCCATTGTTAGTTGACCTTTCTTTCCTCTGTCACGTTGCTGTGGTTGTTCCTGAGGATCTCTAGCTATAGTGGGTCATATCAGGCTAACGCATTACAAGTTGGGCAATAATGTGGGACAGGTGGCCTATTTGAATCATTATGTAACGCAAGACCATATGTAGCTGTTTAAACCTGGAGCCTTGTGCATGGTTCCCGATGACTGGACCTCAGTCATCAGTTCCATGGTTAGTGAGGGTTATTAGGGTCGTTTTATAGGAATTCTGGCCAACCCCTATTGTACACTGTTATCACCTTCCAATATTTCATGGATTGAACTATTAAATAAGGCAACGTTTAGGATGAATCAAGCTATTGTATTTTTGATTCACTAATATATTTTGCGTGTAAAGGCTCTCCATTTTCTTTTTTGGGGATTTCAGAAATACTTTCCTAACCCTAAATAATATACAAGATCAGAGTATTTTTAAATCAACCAATTAGTGTTGAAAATGAGATGAATATTTGTGTATTTAGGCCAACATGGCTTTGTTTCATTGGTCCCTGATATTGTCAACTGTTCTCTCCATGTATTCTACTGTCTGTCGAAAAAATCGTATCGAAAGTGATGGCTTTAGATAAATGTACGGAAGACTCCTATTAAATTAAAACTCCATTACAAAATCTTGTTGGCCAGTAAAGCAGGAGGGTTTTCAGCGGTTGAATTACATTTATTCAGTACGCAAGGGAACCACGCCTGCAAAGCCCATTACGCACCTGCATAAGGTGTGAATACCAACCACTGAGAAGTGCGTAGGAAAGGCGTACATTTCCTAAGTCTGAATCGGGCCAATAGGAAAGGCGTACATTGCCTAAGTCTGAATCGGGCCAATAGGAAAGGCGTACATTTCCTAAGTCTGAATCGGGCCAATAGGAAAGGCGTAAATGTCCTAAGTCTGAATCGGGCCAATAGGAAAGGCGTACATTGCCTAAGTCTGAATCGGGCCCATAGACAGAATCTCTATGATGGAGCTGTTCAGAGATAGATAGATACATATTTGATATCTGAGGTACATGAACACAGTGTACAGTTTTTTAAAACAGCCCACTGAGTCTCCCCCCCCCCCTCCTGTGCAACAGATTCGCCCCTTTAAGAAACTTGTTGTATGTGAACCCAGCACCATGAAATATAAGGGGTAAGTACGTCCCAGGATTTCAGTGAACATCAGTCATGGATTATTCTAAAGTCCTTTATGATACAGAAAATAACTGTCTAACTCAGATTGTAGAATTAACATTTCAGAATTAACATTTCAGAATTAACATTTCAAAATTAACATTTCAGAATTAACATTTTCCAAGAACCAAACCCAGTGACGGAAAACATATTTTCTGTGCCAGGATGATAATATGGACGACAATAACCTTATCTGTGTTGAACCGCCTGTCTCTGTGTGTGTGAACCTTCGTTCCTAATTATGACTGCAGGGAACAGGGAAGACAGACTTTAACAAGTAACCTTTACAGCTGTCATCTCTGCACACGTCATCTCTGCAGAGACCAAGAGACCCAGCTCTTATCGAATCATTAGTTAGTTTTCTCAGATCATAATGTCGGAAAGGAGGTGACACTGCTGTGACTGACAGGGTCACTGAAGACATAACAGAGATTGGGGAAACATTACGCTTGAGTTCATGAGGGCAATACTTTCAGGCTATTGCGTATCTTGCGTTTCTATTGGGAAGTGTTGCCGAGTTGATGACTGTCCTTTCAAAGCCTCTGAAAAAAGTCTCCCAAAAATCTCTTGGTTCTCTCTGGTTGATCTCGAGCTTCTGTGGCATATTCTCACAAGACTAATTTTATTTTTGTGTGTGTGTGTGTGTGTGTGTGTGTGTGTGTGTGTGTGTGTGTGTGTGTGTGTGTGTGTGTGTGTGTGGACCTGAGGGCCAGCCAGAAGCCAGCAGGAGGCTGGTAAAAGACCATGCTGATGACATGAGCTATAGAGAACACAGACTCAGGGCATCAACACTGAGCAGAGGGCAACGCTGAGGTCACAAACACACACACACACACACACACACACACACACACACACACACACACACACACACACACACACACGCACACACGCAAAACTAGAATAGTCCCAGTAGGTAAAATTACATTGAAAAGACGTCTAAAATACGCATTTTCCAGAAGTTGAAGATTTAGGTTCTGAATGAAAGGTGAAAAGACGTATTTTCCTAACTTTGAAAATCCGTTTTATTAGTCCTGATTCCTGTGACTAATCAATGTGGATATTTAAGCTCTGAATATCGGATATCCAACTTTATCAGGATCAGTTATCCTGATACACTAGTACAATACACTGTTACTACACTACTACAATACACTGTTACTACACTGGTACAATACACTGTTACTACACTAGTACAATACACTGTTACTACACTAGTAAAATACACTGTCACTACACTACTACAATACACTGTTACTACACTAGTACAATACACTGTTACTACACTGGTACAATACACTGTTACTGTTACACTAGTACAATACACTGTTACTCACTGGTACAATACACTGTTACTACACTGGTACAATACACTGTTACTACACTAGTACAATACACTGTTACTACACTACTACAATACACTGTTACTACACTGGTACAATACACTGTTACTACACTAGTACAATACACTGTTACTACACTAGTACAATACACTGTTAATACACTAGTACAATACACTGTTACTGTTACACTACTACAATACACTGTTACTACACTGGTACAATACACTGTTACTACACTGGTACAATACACTGTTACTACACTGGTACAATACACTGTTACTACACTAGTCCAATACACTGTTACTACACTAGTACAATACACTGTTACTACACTGGTACAATACACTGTTACTACACTAGTCCAATACACTGTTACTACACTAGTACAATACACCGTTACTACACTAGGACAATACACTGTTACTACACTAGTACAATACACTGTTACTACACTAGTACTACACTGTTACTACACTAGTACAATACACTGTTACTGTTACACTGGTACAAGACACTGTTACTGTTACACTGGTACAATACACTGTTACTACACTAGTACAATACACTGTTACTACACTAGTACAATACACTGTTACTACACTAGTACAATACACTGTTACTACACTAGTACAATACACTGTTACTGTTACACTGGTACAATACACTGTTACTACACTAGTACAATACACTGTTACTACAGTAGTACAATACACTGTTACTACACTAGTACAATACACTGTTACTACACTAGGACAATACACTGTTACTACACTAGTCCAATACACTGTTACTACACTAGTACAATACACCGTTACTACACTAGGACAATACACTGTTACTACACAAGTACAATACACTCTTACTACACTCGTACTACACTAGGACAATACACTGTTACTACAGGAGTACAATACACTGTTACTACATTGTTACTACACTGGAGATACACTAGTCCAATAGGGTTGTGTTTCCTGACAGATTTAGCCACTGATTGTATAATACACAACGGGAAATGCAGAAGGGTTTAATTTTCCCGCTATGATCAGCTCGCATTTTTTTTTTACAGATACAAACTTGAAACCACTGATCATGACAATTTAGCCCACGGGATGAAACCACTGATCATGACAATTTAGCCCACGGGATGAAACCACTGATCATGACAATTTAGCCCACGGGATGAAACCACTGATCATGACAATTTAGCCCACGGGATGAAACCAATGATCATGACAATTTAGCCCATGGGATGAAACCACTGATCATGACAATTTAGCCCACGGGATGAAACCAATGATCATGACAATTTAGCCCACGGGATGAAACCACTGATCATGACAATTTAGCCCCCCTGGATGCAACCACTGATCATGACAATTTAGCCACCGGGATGAAACCACTGATCATGACAATTTAGCCCACGGGATGAAACCACTGATCATGACAATTTAGCCCACGGGATGTAACCACCGATCATGACAATTTAGCCCATGGGATGAAACCACTGATCATGACAATTTAGCCCACGGGATTAAACCACTGATCATGACAATTTAGCCCACGGGATGAAACCACTGATCATGACAATTTAGCACACGGGATGAAACCACTGATCATGACAAATTAGCCCACGGGATGAAACCACTGATCATGACAATTTAGTCCCCGGGATGAAACCACTGATCATGACAATTTATCCCCCGGGATGAAGCTCCTGGACAGCAGTTATGAGTAGCCTGATTGTCTGTATTATCAGTATGCTTTGACCTGCACTGTTTTTAGGATATGTTATTTGTTAACAGGTAAGCACATTTTTTAAATTAGATTGGGAGGCATTTAGATTAGGCTACTTGGTCAAGTAGTTAGCCTACTTGGCCAAGTAGTTAGGCTACTTCGTCAAGTAGTTAGGCTACTTCATCAAGTAGTTAGGCTACTTGATCAAGTAATTAGGCTACTTGATCACATAGTTAGGCTACTTCATCAAGTAGTTAGGCTACTTGATCAAGTAGTTAGGCTACTTGATCAAGTAGTTAGGCTACCTGACCAAGTAATTTGGCTACTTGATCAAGTAGTTAGGCTACTTCATCAAGTAGTTAGGCGAATACATCAAGTCGTTAGGCTACTTAATCAAGAAGTTGGTCTACTTGATCAAGTAGTTAGGCTACTTCATCAAGTTGTTAGGCTAATAAATCAAGTAGTTAGGCTACTTCATCAAGTAGTTAGTCTACTTCATCAAGTAGTTAGGCTACTTCGTCAAGTAGTTAGGCTACTTCATCAAGTAGTTAGGCTACTTGATCAAGTAGTTAGGCAAATAAATCAAGTAGTTAGGCTACTTCATCAAGTAGTTAGGCTAATAAATCAAGTAGTTAGGCTAATTAATCAAGTAGTTAGGCTACTTCATCAAGTAGTTAGGCTACTTCATAAGTAGTTAGGCAAATAAATCAAGTAGTTAGGCTACTTAATCAAGAATTTAGGCTACTTGATCACGTAGTTAGTATACTTGATCAAGTAGTTAGTCTACTTGATCAAGTAGTTAGGCTACTTGATCAAGTAGTTAGGCGAATAAATCAAGTAGTTAGGCTACTTCATCAAGTAGTTAGGCTAATAAATCAAGTAGTTAGGCTAATTAATCAAGTAGTTAGGCTTATTTATGTAGCTTATTTAAAAAAATGCTTAACTTCTTAAAGCCCCGCACATTGACTCGGTACCGGTACCCCCTGTATATAGCCTCCACATTGACTCGGTACCGGTACCCCCTGTATATAGCCTCCACATTGACTCGGTACCGGCACCCCTGTATATAGCCTCCACATTGACTCTGTACCGGTACCCCCTGTATATAGCCTCCACATTGACTCTGTACCGGTACCCCCTGTATGTAGCCTCCACATTGACTCTGTACCGGTACCCCCTGTATATACCCTCCACATTGACTCCGTACCGGTACCCCCTGTATATAGTCTCCACATTGACTCTGTACCGGTACCCCCTGTATATAGCCTCCACATTGACTCTGTACTGGTACCTCCTGTATATACCCTCCACATTGACTCCGTACCGGTACCCCCTGTATATAACCTCCACATTGACTCTGTACCGGTACCCCCTGTATATAGCCTCCACATTGACTCTGTACCGGTACCCCCTGTATATAGCCTCCACATTGACTCTGTACCGGTACCCCCTGTATATAGCCTCCACATTGACTCTGTACCGGTACCCCCTGTATATAGCCTCCACATTGACTCTGTACCGGTACCCCCTGTATATAGCCAAATTCATTTATTTTCTTGTGTTACTTTCTTAATGATTTCTTTTTCCTTAACTTCTTAAAGCATGGTTGGTTAAGGGCTGGTAAGTAAGCATTTCACTAAACCTGTTGTATTTGGCACATGTGACAAATACAATCTGATTTGAATGGTCATACTTGAGTAAAAGTACAAAGTAAAAGTAAACGCTATACATCAAATTCCTGATATTAAACCAGATGATTTCCTTATTATTAATAGATATTTTTGACAGACTAGGGCACACTCCACCACTCAGACAAACTAAGCATTTGTGTTTAGTGAGTCCACCAGATCAGAGGCAGTAGGGATGACCAGGGATGTTCTCTGTTTAGTGAGTCCTCCAGATCAGAGGCTAGTAGGGATGACCAGGGATGTTCTCTGTTTAGTGAGTCCTCCAGATCAGAGGCAGTAGGGATGACCAGGGATGTTCTCTGTTTAGTGAGTCCACCAGATCAGAGGCAGTAGGGATGACCAGGGATGTTCTCTGTTTAGTGAGTCCTCCAGATCAGAGGCAGTAGGGATGACCAGGGATGTTCTCTGTTTAGTGAGTCCTCCAGATCAGAGGGATGACCAGGGATGTTCTCTGTTTAGTGAGTCCTCCAGATCAGAGACAGTAGGGATGACCAGGGATGTTCTCTGTTTAGTGAGTCCTCCAGATCAGAGGCAGTAGGGATGACCAGGGATGTTCTCTGTTTAGTGAGTCCTCCAGATCAGAGACAGTATGGATGACCAGGGATGTTCTCTGTTTAGTGAGTCCTCCAGATCAGAGACAGTAGGGATGACCAGGGATGTTCTCTGTTTAGTGAGTCCTCCAGATCAGAGGCAGTAGGGATGACCAGGGATGTTCTCTGTTTAGTGAGTCCTCCAGGTCAGAGGCAGTAGGGATGACCAGGGATGTTCTCTGTTTAGTGAGTCCTCCAGATCAGAGGCAGTAGGGATGACCAGGGATGTTCTCTGTTTAGTGAGTCCTCCAGGTCAGAGGCAGTAGGGATGACCAGGGATGTTCTCTGTTTAGTGAGTCCTCCAGATCAGAGGCAGTAGGGATGACCAGGGATGTTCTCTGTTTAGTGAGTCCTCCAGATCAGAGGCAGTAGGGATGACCAGGGATGTTCTCTGTTTAGTGAGTCCTCCAGATCAGAGACAGTAGGGATGACCAGGGATGTTCTCTGTTTAGTGAGTCCTCCAGGTCAGAGGCAGTAGGGATGACCAGGGATGTTCTCTGTTTAGTGAGTCCTCCAGATCAGAGGCAGTAGGGATGACCAGGGATGTTCTCTGTTTAGTGAGTCCACCAGATCAGAGGCAGTAGGGATGACCAGGGATGTTCTCTGTTTAGTGAGTCCTCCAGATCAGAGGCAGTAGGGATGACCAGGGATGTTCTCTGTTTAGTGAGTCCTCCAGATCAGAGGCAGTAGGGATGACCAGGGATGTTCTCTGTTTAGTGAGTCCTCCAGATCAGAGGCAGTAGGGATGACCAGGGATGTTCTCTGTTTAGTGAGTCCTCCAGATCAGAGGCAGTAGGGATGACCAGGGATGTTCTCTGTTTAGTGAGTCCTCCAGATCAGAGGCAGTAGGGATGACCATGGATGTTCTCTTGATAAGTCTGTGAATTGGACCGTTTTCCTGTCCTGCTAAGCATTCAAATTGTAACGAGTACTGAAGGACAACCGTCTCTGCACACTCCACCAATCAGGTCTTTATGGTAGAGTGGCAAGACGGAAACCATTCCTCAGTAAAAGGCACATGACAGCCTGCTTGGAGTTTGCCAAAAGGCACCTAAAGGACTCACGGACCATGAGAAACAAGAATCTCTGGTCTGATGAAACCAAGATTGAGCTAGTTGGCCTGAACGCCAAGCATCACATCTGGAGGAAACCTGGCACCATCCCTACGGTGAAGCAAGGTGGTGGCAGCATCATGCTGTGGGGATGTTTTTCAGTGGCAGGGACTGGGAGACTAGTCAGGATCGATTTCTATTAAGGTATCAGTTTTTCCACCACCGATACAGAGTGTAGTCTACCTGTACATGACCACATCTACAATAGTGCTGCAGGTCACAAGGTATATTCATGGGGTGCTGCAGGTCACGAGGTTTATTCATGGGGTGCTGCAGGTCATGAGGTTTATTCATGGGGTGCTACAGGTCACAAGGTTTATTCATGGGGTGCTGCAGGTCATGAGGTTTATTCATGGGGTGCTACAGGTCACAAGGTTTATTCATGGGGTGCTGCAGGTCACAAGGTTTATTCATGGGGTGCTGCAGGTCATGAGGTATATTCATGGGGTGCTACAGGTCACAAGGTTTATTCATGGGGTGCTGCAGGTCATGAGGTTTATTCATGTGTTGCTACAGGTCACAAGGTTTATTCATGTGTTGCTACAGGTCATGAGGTTTGTTCATGTGGGTGCTGCAGGTCACGAGGTTTATTCATGTGTTGCTACAGGTCACAAGGTTTATTCATGGGGTGCTACAGGTCACAAGGTTTATTCATGGGGTGCTGCAGGTCACAAGGTTTATTCATGGGGTGCTGCAGGTCACGAGGTTTATTCATGGGGTGCTGCAGGTCACGAGGTTTATTCATGGGGTGCTGCAGGTCACGAGGCTTATTCATGGGGTGCTGCAGGTCACGAGGTTTATTCATGGGGTGCTGCAGGTCACGAGGTTTATTCATGGGGTGCTGCAGGTCATGAGGTATATTCATGGGGTGCTACAGGTCACGAGGTTTATTCATGGGGTGCTGCAGGTCATGAGGTTTATTCATGTGTTGCTACAGGTCACAAGGTTTATTCATGTGTTGCTACAGGTCATGAGGTTTGTTCATGTGGGTGCTGCAGGTCATGAGGTTTATTCATGTGTTGCTACAGGTCACGAGGTTTATTCATGTGTTGCTACAGGTCATGAGGTTTGTTCATGTGGGTGCTGCAGGTCACGAGGTTTATTCATGTGTTGCTACAGGTCACAAGGTTTATTCATGGGGTGCTACAGGTCACAAGGTTTATTCATGGGGTGCTGCAGGTCACAAGGTTTATTCATGGGGTGCTGCAGGTCACGAGGTTTATTCATGGGGTGCTGCAGGTCACAAGGTTTATTCATGGGGTGCTGCAGGTCACGAGGTTTATTCATGTGTTGCTGCAGGTCACGAGGTTTATTCATGGGGTGCTACAGGTCATGAGGTTTATTCATGTGTTGCTGCAGGTCACGAGGTATATGCATGGGGTGCTACAGGTCACGAGGTATATGAATGTGCTAGTGGTGCTACAGGTCACGAGGTATATGCATGTGCTAGTGGTGCTACAGGTCACGAGGTATATGCATGTGCTAGTGGTGCTACAGCCAATGCATATTAATACAGACAGATTTATCCCCAGGTCAGTGAGCATAGGAGCCATACATGACTAGCTACTATCTCCTTGGATTACCGCCAAGGAAACAACACAAACAGGATTCAAATGAACAACATGTTGGGGCAGTTTCCCATTTTGCCATATCAACATGTGCACATGTTGAACAGAGAACATAAACACATAGCTAATGTCCCCTGACCTGCTAGGAATACAAACTTTTTAAAGAGTGGTCTGGGGTTCAGATTAAGAGGCAGGTCTGAGAGTGGTCTGGGGTTCAGATTAAGACAGGTCTGAGAGTGGTCAGAGATTCAGATTAAGAGGCAGGTCTGAGAGTGGTCTGGGGTTCAGATTAAAACAGGTCTGAGAGTAGTCTGGGGTTCAGATTAAGACAGGTCTGAGAGTAGTCTGGGGTTCAGATTAAGACAGGTCTGAGAGTGGTCTGGGGTTCAGATTAAGAGGCAGGTCTGAGAGTGGTCTGGGGTTCAGATTAAGACAGGTCTGAGAGTGGTCTGGGGTTCAGATTAAGAGGCAGGTCTGAGAGTAGTCAGAGGTTCAGA